>NW_027476231.1:0-300000 GCF_051020955.1 Megalopta genalis | reverse complement strand
ACAAATGGTTTAGCTGCAAATACTTGTGATATACATGATTTAGCTTCAACTGCATGCGAAAAAAACGAGTTAGCTTCAAATCCATGCGAAACACATGATTTAGCTTTAAATCAATGCGAATTAGAACGGTTATCTTCGAATCCATGCGAAACATATGATATAGCTTCAAATACTTGTGATATACATGATTCAGCTTCAACAGCATGCGAAACAAACGAGTTAGCTTCAAATCCGTGCAAACACATGATTTAACTTCAAATCAATTCGAAGTAGGAGGTTTATCTTCGAATCCATGCGAAACAAATGGTTTAGCTGCAAATACTTGTGATATACATGATTTAGCTTCAACTGCATGCGAAAAAAACGAGTTAGCTTCAAATCCATGCGAAACACATGATTTAGCTTTAAATCAATGCGAATTAGAACGGTTATCTTCGAATCCATGCGAAACACATGATTTAGCATCAAATCAATGCGAAGTAGATGGCTTATCTTCGAATCCATGCGAAACAAATGGTTTAGCTTCAAATACTTGTGATATACATGATTTAGCTACAACTGCATGCGAAAAAAACGAGTTAGCTTCAAAACCAAGCGAAACACATGATTTAGCCTCAAATCAATGCGAAGTAGAAGGCTTAGCTTCGAATAAATGCGAAACAAATGGTTTAGCTTCATATACTTGTGATATGTATGATTTAGCTTCAACAGCATGCGAAACAAACGAGTTAGCTTCAAATCCATGCGAAACACATGATTTAGCTTCAAATCGATGCGAAGTAGGAGGCTTATCTTCGATCCCATGCGATACAAATGGTTTAGCTTCAAATACATGTGATATACATGATTTAGCTTCAACAGCATGCGAAACAAACGAGCTAGCTTCAAATCCATGCGAAACACATGATTTAGCATCAAATCAATGCGAAGTAGAAGGCTGATCTTCGAATCCATGCGAAGCAAATGGTTTAGCATCAAATACTTGTGATACACTTGATTTTGCTTGATCTGCTCGCGAATCAAACAAGTTAGTTTCAAATCCATGCGAACACATGATTTAGCTTCAAATCAATGCGAAGTAGGAGGCTTACCTTCGATTCCATGCGATACAAATGGTTTAGCTTCAAATACATGTGATGTACATGATTTAGCTACAACAGCATGCGAAACAAACGAGCTAGCATCAAATCCATGCGAAACACATGATTTAGCATCAAATCAATGCGAAGTAGAAGGCTGATCTTCGAATCCATGCGAAACTAATGGTTTAGCTTCAAATACTTGTTATATACATGATTTAGCTTCAACTACATGCGAAACAAACGAGTTAGCTTCAAATCCATGCGAAACACATGATTTAGATTAAAATCAATGCCAAGTAGGAAGGGTTATCTTCGAATCCATGCGAAACAAATGGTTTAGCTGCAAATACTTGCAATATACATGATTTAGTTTCAACAGCATGCGAAACAAACGAGTTAGATTCAAATCCATACGAAACACATGATTTAGCTTCAAATCAATGCGAAGTATATGGATTATCTTCGAATCCATGCGAAACAAATTGTTTAACTTCAAATACTTGTGATATACATGATTTCTCATCAACAGCATGCGAAACAAACGAGTTAGCTTCAAATCCATGCGAAAAACATGATTTAGCATCAAGTCAACGCGAAGTTGATGGCTTAGTTTCAAATCCATGCGAAACGAATGATTTAGCTTTTTCACACACTTGTGAATATAAGTGATATAGCTTCAAATGCAGGCGAAACAAACGAGTTAGCTTCAAACCCATGCGAAACACATGATTTAGCATCTAATCAATGCGAAGTAAAAGGCTGATCTTCGAATCCATGCGAAGCAAATGGTTTAGCTTCAAATACTTGCGATACACTTGATTTAGCTTCAACAGCATGCGAAACAAACGAGTTAGCTTCAAATACATGCGAAACACATGATTTAGCTTCAAATCAATGCGAAGTAGGAGGCTTATCTTCGAATCCATGCGAAATAAATGGTTTAGCTTCAAATACTTGTGATACACTTGAGTTAGCTTCAACAACATGCGAAACAAACGAGTTAGCTTCAAATCCATGCGAAACACACGATTTAGCTCCAAATCAATGCGAATTAGATGGAGTATCTACCAATCCATGCGAAACAAATGATATAGCTTCAAATACTTGTGATATACATGGTTCAGATTCAACAGCATGCGAAATAAACGAGTTAGATTCAAATCCATGCGAAACACATGATCTAGCTTCAAATCAATGCGAAGAAGAAGGGTTATCTTCGAATCGATGCGAAACGAATAGTTTAGCTTCAATTACTTGTGATATACATGATTCAGCTTCAACTGCATGCGAAACAAACGAGTTAGCTTCAAATCCATGCGAAACACATGATTTAGCATCAAATCAATGCGAAGTAGAAGGCTGATCTTCGAATCCATGCGAAGCAAATGGTTTAGCATCAAATACTTGTGATACACTTGATTTTGCTTGATCTGCTCGCGAATCAAACAAGTTAGTTTCAAATCCATGCGAACACATGATTTAGCTTCAAATCAATGCGAAGTAGGAGGCTTACCTTCGATTCCATGCGATACAAATGGTTTAGCTTCAAATACATGTGATGTACATGATTTAGCTACAACAGCATGCGAAACAAACGAGCTAGCATCAAATCCATGCGAAACACATGATTTAGCATCAAATCAATGCGAAGTAGAAGGCTGATCTTCGAATCCATGCGAAACTAATGGTTTAGCTTCAAATACTTGTTATATACATGATTTAGCTTCAACTACATGCGAAACAAACGAGTTAGCTTCAAATCCATGCGAAACACATGATTTAGATTAAAATCAATGCCAAGTAGGAAGGGTTATCTTCGAATCCATGCGAAACAAATGGTTTAGCTGCAAATACTTGCAATATACATGATTTAGTTTCAACAGCATGCGAAACAAACGAGTTAGATTCAAATCCATACGAAACACATGATTTAGCTTCAAATCAATGCGAAGTATATGGATTATCTTCGAATCCATGCGAAACAAATTGTTTAACTTCAAATACTTGTGATATACATGATTTCTCATCAACAGCATGCGAAACAAACGAGTTAGCTTCAAATCCATGCGAAAAACATGATTTAGCATCAAGTCAACGCGAAGTTGATGGCTTAGTTTCAAATCCATGCGAAACGAATGATTTAGCTTTTTCACACACTTGTGAATATAAGTGATATAGCTTCAAATGCAGGCGAAACAAACGAGTTAGCTTCAAACCCATGCGAAACACATGATTTAGCATCTAATCAATGCGAAGTAAAAGGCTGATCTTCGAATCCATGCGAAGCAAATGGTTTAGCTTCAAATACTTGCGATACACTTGATTTAGCTTCAACAGCATGCGAAACAAACGAGTTAGCTTCAAATACATGCGAAACACATGATTTAGCTTCAAATCAATGCGAAGTAGGAGGCTTATCTTCGAATCCATGCGAAATAAATGGTTTAGCTTCAAATACTTGTGATACACTTGAGTTAGCTTCAACAACATGCGAAACAAACGAGTTAGCTTCAAATCCATGCGAAACACACGATTTAGCTCCAAATCAATGCGAATTAGATGGAGTATCTACCAATCCATGCGAAACAAATGATATAGCTTCAAATACTTGTGATATACATGGTTCAGATTCAACAGCATGCGAAATAAACGAGTTAGATTCAAATCCATGCGAAACACATGATCTAGCTTCAAATCAATGCGAAGAAGAAGGGTTATCTTCGAATCGATGCGAAACGAATAGTTTAGCTTCAATTACTTGTGATATACATGATTCAGCTTCAACTGCATGCGAAACAAACGAGTTAGCTTCAAATCCATGCGAAACACATGATTTAGCTTCAAATCAATGCGAAGTAGAAGGCTTATGTTCGAATCCATGCGAAACAATTGGATTAGCTTCATATACTTGCGATATACATGATTTAGCTTCAACAGCATGCGAAATAAACGAGTTAACTTCAAATCCATGCGAAAGACATGATTTAGCTTCAAATCAATGTGAAGTGGAAGGCTTACCTTCGAATCCATGCGAAACGAATAGTTTAGCTTCAAATACTAGTGATATACATGGTTCAGCTTCAACTGCATGCGAAACAAACGAGTTATCTTCAAATCCAAGCGAAACACATGATTTAGCTTCAAATTAATGCGAAGTAGATGGATTATCTTCGAATGCATGCGACAAATGGTTTATCTTCAAATACTTGTGATATACATGATTTAGCTTTAACAGCATGCGAAACAAACGAGTTATCTTCAAATCCAATCCAAACACATGATTTAGCTTCAAATGAATGCGAAGAACATGGATTATCTTCGTATCCATGCGAAACAAATGGTTTAGCTTCAAATACTTATGATGTACATGATATAGCTTCAACTGCATGCGAAAAAAACGAGTTAGCTTCAAATCCATGCGAAACACATGATTTAGCATCTAATCAATGCGAAGTAGAAGGCTGATTTTCGAATCCATGCGAAGCAAATGGTTTGGCTTCAAATACTTGTGATACACTTGATTTAGCTTCAACAGCATGCGAAACAAACGAGTTAGATTCAAATCCATGCGAAACACATGATTTAGCTTCAAATCAATACGAAGTAGATGGCTTATCTTCGAATACATGCGAAACAAATGGATTAGCTTCATATACTTGTGATATACATGATTTAGCTTCAACAGCATACGAAATAAACGAGTTAGATACAAATCCATGCGAAACACATGATTTAGCTTCAAATCAATTCGAATTAGAAGGGTTATCTTCGAATCCATGCGAAACATATGATATAGCTTCAAATACTTGTGATATACATGATTTAGATTCAACAGCATGCGAAACAAACGAGTTAGCTTCAAATCCATGCGAAACACATGATTTAGCTTCAAATCAATGCGAAGTAGATGGATTATCTTCGAATCCATGCGAAAAGAATAGTTTAGATTCAAATACTTTTGATATACATGATTCAGCTTCAACTGCATGCGAAACAAACGAGTTAGCTTCAAATCCATGCGAAACACATGAATTAGATTAAAATCAATGCGAAGTAGAAGGCTTACCTTCGAATCCGTGCGAAACAAATGGTTTAGCTTCAAATACTTGTGATATACATGATTTAGCTTCAACTGCATGCGAAACAAACGAGGTAGCTTCAAATCCATGTGAACACATGATTTAGCTTCAAATCAATGCGAAGTAGAAGGCTGATCTTCGAATCCATGCGAAACAATTGGATTAGCTTCATATACTTGTGGTATACATGATTTAGCTTCAACAGCATGCGAAATAAACGAGTTAGATTCAAATCCATGCGAAACACATGATCTAGCTTCAAATCAATGCGAAGAAGAAGGGTTATCTTCGAATCGATGCGAAACGAATAGTTTAGCTTCAATTACTTGTGATATACATGATTCAGCTTCAACTGCATGCGAAACAAACGAGTTAGATTCAAATCGATGCAAAACACATGATTTTGCATCTAATCAATGCGAAGTGGAAGGCTTACCTTCGAATCCATGCGAAACATATGATATAGCTTCAAATACTTGTGATATAAATGGTTCAGCTTCAACTGCATGCGAAACAAACGAGTTAGCTTCAAATCCATGCGAAACACATGATTTAGCTTCAAATCAATGCGAAGAAGAAGGTTTATCTTCGAATCCATGCGAAACGAATAGATTAGCTTCAAATACTTGTGATATTCATGATTCAGCTTCAACTGCATGCGAAACAAACGAGTTAGCTTCAAATCCATGCGAAACACATGATTTAGCATCAAGTCAACGCGAAGTTGATGGCTTAGCTTCAAATCCATGCGAAGCGAATGATTTAGCTTCACATACTTGTGAATATAAGTGATATAGCTTCAAATGCAGGCGAAACAAACGAGTTCGCTTCAAACCCATGCGAAACACATGATTTAGCTTCAAATCAATGCGAAGTATATGGATTATCTTCGAAACCATGCGAAAGAAATTGTTTAACTTCAAATACTTGTGATATACATGATTTAGCTTCAACAGCATGCGAAACAAACGAGTTAGCTTCAAATCCATGCGAAACACATGATTTAGATTACAATCAATGCGAAGTAGAAGGCTTATCTTCGAAAGCATGCGAAACAAATGGATTAGCTTCATATACTTGTGATATACATGATTTAGCTTCAACAGCATGCGAAACAAACGAGTTAGCTTCAAATCCATGAGAAACACATGATTTAGCTTCAAATCAATGCGAAGAAGAATTGTTATCTTCGAATTCATGCGAAACGAATAGATTAGCTTCAAATACTTGTGATATTCTTGATTTAGCTTCAACTGCATGCGAAACAAACGAGTTAGCTTCAAATCCATGCGAAACACATGATTTAGCATCAAGTCAACGCGAAGTTGATGGCTTAGCTTCAAATCCATGCGAAGCGAATGATTTAGCTTCACATACTTGTGAATATAAGTGATATAGCTTCAAATGCAGGCGAAACAAACGAGTTAGCTTCAAACCCATGCGAAACACATGATTTAGCTTCAAATCAATGCGAAGTATATGGATTATCTTCGAAACCATGCGAAAGAAATTGTTTAACTTCAAATACGTGTGATATACATGATTTAGCTTCAACAGCATGCGAAACAAACGAGTTAGCTTCAAATCCATGCGAAACACATGATTTAGCATCAAGTCAACGCGAAGTTGATGGCTTAGCTTCAAATCCATGCGAAGCGAATGATTTAGCTTCACATACTTGTGAATATAAGTGATATAGCTTCAAATGCAGGCGAAACAAACGAGTTAGCTTCATACCCATGCGAAACACATGATTTAGCTTCAAATCAATGCGAAGTATATGGATTATCTTCGAAACCATGCGAAACAAATTGTTTAACTTCAAATACTTGTGATATATATGATTTAGCTTCAACAGCATGCGAAACAAACGAGTTAGCTTCAAATCCATGCGAAACACATGATTTAGCTTCAAATCAATGCGAAGTAGGAGGCTTATCTTCGGAATCCATGCGAAACATATGATATAGCTTCAAATACTTGTGATATACATGATTTAGCTTCAACAGCATGCGAAGCAAACGAGTTAACTTCAAGTCCAAGCGAAAAACATGATTTATCTTCAAATCAATGCTAAGTAGAAAGCTTAGCTTCAAATCCATGGAATCAAATGGTTTAGTTTCAAATACTTGTGATATACATGATTCAGCTTCAACTGCATGCGAAACAAACGAGTTAGCTTCAAATCCATGCGAAACACATGATTTAGATTAAAATCAATGCGAAGTAGAAGGCTTATCTTCGAATAAATGCGAAACAAATGATATAGCTTCAAATACTTGTGATATACATGATTTAGTTCTAACAGCATGCGAAACAAACGAGTTAGATTCAAATCCATGCGAAACACATGATTTATCTGCAAATCAATGCGAAGTAGAAGGCTTATCTTCGAAACCATGCGAAACAAATGGATTAGCTTCATATACTTGTGATATACATGATTTAGCTTCAACAGCATGCGAAACAAACGAGTTAGCTTCAAATCCATGCGAAACACATGATTTAGCTTCAAATCAATGCGAAGAAGAAGGGTTATCTTCGAATCCATGCGAAACGAATAGATTAGCTTCAAATACTTGTGATATTCATGATTCAGCTTCAACTGCATTTCGAAACAAACGAGTTAGCTTCAAATCCATGCGAAACACATGATTTAGATTAAAATCAATGCGAAGTAGAAGGCTTATCTTCGAAACCATGCGAAACAAATGAATTAGCTTCATATAATTGTGATATACATGATTTAGCTTCAACAGCATGCGAAACAAACGAGTTAGCTTTAAATCCATGCGAAACACATGATTTAGCTTCAAATCAATGCGAAGAAGAAGGGTTATCTTCGAATCCATGCGATACGAATAGATTAGCTTCAAATACTTGTGATATTCATGATTCAGCTTTAACTGCATGCGAAACAAACGAGTTTGCTTCAAATCGATGCAAAACACATGATTTTGCATCTAATCAATGCGAAGTGGAAGGCTTACCTTCGAATCCATGCGAAACATATGATATAGCTTCAAATACTTGTGATATACATGGTTCAGCTTCAACTGCATGCGAAACAAACGAGTTTGCTTCAAATCCATGCGAAACACATGATTTAGCTTCAAATCAATGCGCAGTAGGAGGCTTATCTTCGAATCCATGCGAAACATATGATATAGCTTCAAATACTTGTGATATACACGATGTAGCTTCAACAGCATGCGAAACAAACGAGTTAGATTCAAATCCATGCGAAACACATGATTTAGCTTCACATCAATGCGAAGTAGAAGGCTTATGTTCGAATCCATGCGAAACAATTGGATTAGCTTCATATACTTGCGATATACATGATTTAGCTTCAACAGCATGCGAAACAAACGAGTTAACTTCAAATCCATGCGAAAGACATGATTTAGCTTCAAATCAATGTGAAGTGGAAGGCTTACGTTCGAATCCATGCGAAACGAATAGTTTAGCTTCAAATACTAGTGATATACATGGTTCAGCTTCAACTGCATGCGAAACAAACGAGTTATCTTCAAATCCAAGCGAAACACATGATTTAGCTTCAAATTAATGCGAAGTAGATGGATTATCTTCGAATGCATGCGACAAATGGTTTAGCTTCAAATACTTGTGATGTACATGATTTAGCTTCAACTGCATGCGAAAAAAACGAGTTTAGCTTCAAATCCATGCGAAACACATGATTTAGCTTCAAATCAATTCGAATTAGAAGGGTTATCTTCGAATCCATGCGAAACATATGATATAGCTTCAAATACTTGTGATATACATGATTTAGATTCAACAGCATGCGAAACAAACGAGTTAGCTTCAAATCCATGCGAAACACATGATTTAGCTTCAAATCAATGCGAAGTAGATGGATTATCTTCGAATCCATGCGAAACAAATGGTTTATCTTCAAATACTTGTGATATACATGATTTAGCTTTAACAGCATGCGAAACAAACGAGTTATCTTCAAATCCAATCCAAACACATGATTTAGCCTCAAATGAATGCGAAGAACATGGATTATCTTCGTATCCATGCGAAACAAATGGTTTAGCTTCAAATACTTGTGATGCACATGATTTAGCTTCAACTGCATGCGAAAAAAACGAGTTAGCTTCAAATCCATGCGAAACACATGATTTAGCATCTAATCAATGCGAAGTAGAAGGCTGATTTTCGAATCCATGCGAAGCAAATGATTTGGCTTCAAATACTTGTGATACACTTGATTTAGCTTCAACAGCATGCGAAACAAACGAGTTAGATTCAAATCCATGCGAAACACATGATTTAGCTTCAAATCAATGCGAAGAAGAAGGGTTATCTTCGAATCCATGCGAAACGAATAGATTAGCTTCAAATACTTGTGATATTCATGATTCAGCTTCAACTGCATGCGAAATAAACGAGTTAGATTCAAATCCATGCGAAACACATGACTTAGCTTCAAATCAATGCGAAGTAGAAGGCTTATCTTCGAATCCATGCGAAACAAATGGTTTAGCTTCATATAATTGTGATATACATGATTTAGCTTCAACAGCATGCGAAACAAACGAGTTAGCTTCAAATCCATGCGAAACACATGATTTAGCTTCAAATCAATGCGAAGAAGAAGGGTTATCTTCGAATCCATGCGATACGAATAGATTAGCTTCAAATACTTGTGATATTCATGATTCAGCTTTAACTGCATGCGAAACAAACGAGTTAGCTTCAAATCGATGCAAAACACATGATTTTGCATCTAATCAATGCGAAGTGGAAGGCTTACCTTCGAATCCATGCGAAACATATGATATAGCTTCAAATACTTGTGATATACATGGTTCAGCTTCAACTGCATGCGAAACAAACGAGTTTGCTTCAAATCCATGCGAAACACATGATTTAGCTTCAAATCAATGCGAAGTAGGAGGCTTATCTTCGAATCCATGCGAAACATATGATATAGCTTCAAATACTTGTGATATACACGATGTAGCTTCAACAGCATGCGAAACAAACGAGTTAGATTCAAATCCATGCGAAACACATGATTTAGCTTCACATCAATGCGAAGTAGAAGGCTTATGTTCGAATCCATGCGAAACAATTGGATTAGCTTCATATACTTGCGATATACATGATTTAGCTTCAACAGCATGCGAAATAAACGAGTTAGATTCAAATCCATGCGAAACACATGATTTAACTTCAAATCAATGCGAAGTAGAAGGGTTATCTTCGAATCCATGCGAAATAAATGGTTTAGCTGCAAATACTTGTGATATACATGATTTAGCTTCAACTGCATGCGAAACAAACGAGTTAACTTCAAATCCATGCGAAAGACATGATTTAGCTTCAAATCAATGTGAAGTGGAAGGCTTACGTTCGAATCCATGCGAAACGAATAGTTTAGCTTCAAATACTAGTGATATACATGGTTCAGCTTCAACTGCATGCGAAACAAACGAGTTATCTTCAAATCCAAGCGAAACACATGATTTAGCTTCAAATTAATGCGAAGTAGATGGATTATCTTCGAATGCATGCGACAAATGGTTTAGCTTCAAATACTTGTGATGTACATGATTTAGCTTCAACTGCATGCGAAAAAAACGAGTTTAGCTTCAAATCCATGCGAAACACATGATTTAGCTTCAAATCAATTCGAATTAGAAGGGTTATCTTCGAATCCATGCGAAACATATGATATAGCTTCAAATACTTGTGATATACATGATTTAGATTCAACAGCATGCGAAACAAACGAGTTAGCTTCAAATCCATGCGAAACACATGATTTAGCTTCAAATCAATGCGAAGTAGATGGATTATCTTCGAATCCATGCGAAACAAATGGTTTATCTTCAAATACTTGTGATATACATGATTTAGCTTTAACAGCATGCGAAACAAACGAGTTATCTTCAAATCCAATCCAAACACATGATTTAGCCTCAAATGAATGCGAAGAACATGGATTATCTTCGTATCCATGCGAAACAAATGGTTTAGCTTCAAATACTTGTGATGTACATGATTTAGCTTCAACTGCATGCGAAAAAAACGAGTTAGCTTCAAATCCATGCGAAACACATGATTTAGCATCTAATCAATGCGAAGTAGAAGGCTGATTTTCGAATCCATGCGAAGCAAATGATTTGGCTTCAAATACTTGTGATACACTTGATTTAGCTTCAACAGCATGCGAAACAAACGAGTTAGATTCAAATCCATGCGAAACACATGATTTAGCTTCAAATCAATACGAAGTAGATGGCTTATCTTCGAATACATGCGAAACAAATGGATTAGCTTCATATACTTGTGATATACATGATTTAGCTTCAACAGCATACGAAATAAACGAGTTAGATTCAAATCCATGCGACACACATGATTTACCTTTAAATCAATGCGAAGTAGAAGGGTTATTTTCGAATCCATGCGAAGCAAATGGTTTAGTTTCAAATACTTGTGATATACATGATTCAGCTTCAACTGCATGCGAAACAAACGAGTTAGCTTCAAATCCATGCGAAACACATGATTTAGATTAAAATCAATGCGAAGTAGAAGGCTTATCTTCGAATAAATGCGAAACAAATGATATAGCTTCAAATACTTGTGATATACATGATTTAGTTCTAACAGCATGCGAAACAAACGAGTTAGATTCAAATCCATGCGAAACACATGATTTATCTGCAAATCAATGCGAAGTAGAAGGCTTATCTTCGAAACCATGCGAAACAAATGGATTAGCTTCATATACTTGTGATATACATGATTTAGCTTCAACAGCATGCGAAACAAACGAGTTAGCTTCAAATCCATGCGAAACACATGATTTAGCTTCAAATCAATGCGAAGATGAAGGGATATCTTCGAATCCATGCGAAACGAATAGATTAGCTTCAAATACTTGTGATATTCATGATTCAGCTTCAACTGCATTTCGAAACAAACGAGTTAGCTTCAAATCCATGCGAAACACATGATTTAGATTAAAATCAATGCGAAGTAGAAGGCTTATCTTCGAAACCATGCGAAACAAATGAATTAGCTTCATATAATTGTGATATACATGATTTAGCTTCAACAGCATGCGAAACAAACGAGTTAGCTTCAAATCCATGCGAAACACATGATTTAGCTTCAAATCAATGCGAAGAAGAAGGGTTATCTTCGAATCCATGCGATACGAATAGATTAGCTTCAAATACTTGTGATATTCATGATTCAGCTTTAACTGCATGCGAAACAAACGAGTTTGCTTCAAATCGATGCAAAACACATGATTTTGCATCTAATCAATGCGAAGTGGAAGGCTTACCTTCGAATCCATGCGAAACATATGATATAGCTTCAAATACTTGTGATATACATGGTTCAGCTTCAACTGCATGCGAAACAAACGAGTTTGCTTCAAATCCATGCGAAACACATGATTTAGCTTCAAATCAATGCGAAGTAGGAGGCTTATCTTCGAATCCATGCGAAACATATGATATAGCTTCAAATACTTGTGATATACACGATGTAGCTTCAACAGCATGCGAAACAAACGAGTTAGATTCAAATCCATGCGAAACACATGATTTAGCTTCACATCAATGCGAAGTAGAAGGCTTATGTTCGAATCCATGCGAAACAATTGGATTAGCTTCATATACTTGCGATATACATGATTTAGCTTCAACAGCATGCGAAATAAACGAGTTAGATTCAAATCCATGCGAAACACATGATTTAACTTCAAATCAATGCGAAGTAGAAGGGTTATCTTCGAATCCATGCGAAACAAATGGTTTAGCTGCAAATACTTGTGATATACATGATTTAGCTTCAACTGCATGCGAAACAAACGAGTTAACTTCAAATCCATGCGAAAGACATGATTTAGCTTCAAATCAATGTGAAGTGGAAGGCTTACGTTCGAATCCATGCGAAACGAATAGTTTAGCTTCAAATACTAGTGATATACATGGTTCAGCTTCAACTGCATGCGAAACAAACTAGTTATCTTCAAATCCAAGCGAAACACATGATTTAGCTTCAAATTAATGCGAAGTAGATGGATTATCTTCGAATGCATGCGACAAATGGTTTAGCTTCAAATACTTGTGATGTACATGATTTAGCTTCAACTGCATGCGAAAAAAACGAGTTTAGCTTCAAATCCATGCGAAACAAATGATTTAGCTTCAAATCAATTCGAATTAGAAGGGTTATCTTCGAATCCATGCGAAACATATGATATTGCTTCAAATACTTGTGATATACATGATTTAGATTCAACAGCATGCGAAACAAACGAGTTAGCTTCAAATCCATGCGAAACACATGATTTAGCTTCAAATCAATGCGAAGTAGATGGATTATCTTCGAATCCATGCGAAACAAATGGTTTATCTTCAAATACTTGTGATATACATGATTTAGCTTTAACAGCATGCGAAACAAACGAGTTATCTTCAAATCCAATCCAAACACATGATTTAGCCTCAAATGAATGCGAAGAACATGGATTATCTTCGTATCCATGCGAAACAAATGGTTTAGCTTCAAATACTTGTGATGTACATGATTTAGCTTCAACTGCATGCGAAAAAAACGAGTTAGCTTCAAATCCATGCGAAACACATGATTTAGCATCTAATCAATGCGAAGTAGAAGGCTGATTTTCGAATCCATGCGAAGCAAATGATTTGGCTTCAAATACTTGTGATACACATGATTTAGCTTCAACAGCATGCGAAACAAACGAGTTAGATTCAAATCCATGCGAAACACATGATTTAGCTTCAAATCAATACGAAGTAGATGGCTTATCTTCGAATACATGCGAAACAAATGGATTAGCTTCATATACTTGTGATATACATGATTTAGCTTCAACAGCATACGAAATAAACGAGTTAGATTCAAATCCATGCGACACACATGATTTAACTTGAAATCAATGCGAAGTAGAAGGGTTATTTTCGAATCCATGCGAAGCAAATGGTTTGGCTTCAAATACTTGTGATATACATGATTTAGCTTCAACTGCATGCGAAACAAACGAGTTAACTTCAAATCCATGCGAAACACATGATTTAGCTTCAAATCAATGCGAAGTGGAAGGCTTACCTTCGAATCCATGCGAAACATACAATATAGCTTAAAATACTTGTGATATACATGGTTCAGCTTCAACTGCATGCGAATCAAACGAGTTAGCTTCAAATCCATGCGAAACACATGATTTAGCTTCAAATCAATGCGAAGTAGGAGGCTTATCTTCGAATCCATGCGAAACATATGATATAGCTTCAAATACTTGTGATATACACGATGTAGCTTCAACAGCATGCGAAACAAACGAGTTAGATTCAAATCCATGCGAAACACATGATTTAGCTTCAAATCAATGCGAAGTAGAAGGCTTATGTTCGAATCCATGCGAAGCAAATGGTTTGGCTTCAAATACTTGTGATATACATGATTTAGCTTTAACAGCATGCGAAACAAACGAGTTATCTTCAAATCCAATCCAAACACATGATTTAGCTTCAAATGAATGCGAAGAACATGGATTATCTTCGTATCCATGCGAAACAAATGGTTTAGCTTCAAATACTTGTGATGTACATGATTTAGCTTCAACTGCATGCGAAAAAAACGAGTTAGCTTCAAATCCATGCGAAACACATGATTTAGCATCTAATGAATGCGAAGTAGAAGGCTGATTTTCGAATCCATGCGAAGCAAATGGTTTGGCTTCAAATACTTGTGATACACTTGATTTAGCTTCAACAGCATGCGAAACAAACGAGTTAGATTCAAATCCATGCGAAGCACATGATTTAGCTTCAAATCAATACGAAGTAGATGGCTTATCTTCGAATACATGCGAAACAAATGGATTAGCTTCATATACTTGTGATATACATGATTTAGCTTCAACAGCATACGAAATAAACGAGTTAGATTCAAATCCATGCGAAACACATGATTTAACTTGAAATCAATGCGAAGTAGAAGGGTTAGTTTCGAATCCATGCGAAGCAAATGGTTTGGCTTCAAATACTTGTGATATACATGATTTAGCTTCAACTGCATGCGAAACAAACGAGTTAACTTCAAATCCATGCGAAACACATGATTTAGCTTCAAATCAATGCGAAGTGGAAGGCTTACCTTCGAATCCATGCGAAACATACGATATAGCTTCAAATACTTGTGATATACATGGTTCAGATTCAACTGCATGCGAAACAAACGAGTTAGCTTCAAATCCATGCAAAACACATGATTTAGCTTCAAATCAATGCGAAGTAGGAGGCTTATCTTCGAATCCATGCGAAACATATGATATAGCTTCAAATACTTGTGATATACACGATGTAGCTTCAACAGCATGCGAAACAAACGAGTTAGATTCAAATCCATGCGAAACACATGATTTAGCTTCAAATCAATGCGAAGTAGAAGGCTTATGTTCGAATCCATGCGAAACAATTGGATTAGCTTCATATACTTGCGATATACATGATTTAGCTTCAACAGCATGCGAAATAAACGAGTTAGATTCAAATCCATGCGAAACACATGATTTAACTTCAAATCAATGCGAAGTAGAAGGGTTATCTTCGAATCCATGCGAAACAAATGGTTTAGCTGCAAATACTTGTGATATACATGATTTAGCTACAACTGCATGCGAAACAAACGAGTTAACTTCAAATCCATGCGAAAGACATGATTTAGCTTCAAATCAATGTGAAGTGGAAGGCTTACCTTCGAATCCATGCGAAACGAATAGTTTAGCTTCAAATACTAGTGATATACATGGTTCAGCTTCAACTGCATGCGAAACAAACGAGTTAGCTTCAAATCCATGCGAAACACATGATTTAGCTTCAAATCAATGCGAAGTAGGAGGCTTATCTTCGAATCCATGCGAAACATACGATATAGCTTCAAATACTTGTGATATACATGGTTCAGATTCAACTGCATGCGAAACAAACGAGTTAGCTCCCAATCCATGCGAAACACATGATTTAGCTTCAAATCAATGCGAAGTAGGAGGCTTATCTTCGAATCCATGCGAAACATATGATATAGCTTCAAATACTTGTGATATACACGATGTAGCTTCAACTGCATGCGAAACAAACGAGTTAGCTTCAAATCCATGCGAAACACATGATTTAGATTAAAATCAATGCGAAGTAGAATTCTTATCTTCGAATAAATGCGAAACAAATGATATAGCTTCAAATACTTGTGATATACATGATTTAGTTCCAACAGCATGCGAAACAAACGAGTTAGATTCAAATCCATGCGAAACACATGATTTATCTTCAAATCAATGCGAAGTAGGAGGCTTATCTTCGAATCCATGCGATACATATGATATAGCTTCAAATACTTGTGATATTCATGATTTAGATTCAACAGCATGCGAAGCAAACGAGTTAGCTTCAAATCCATGTGAAACACATGATTTAGCTTCAAATCAATGCGAAGTAGATGGATTATCTTCGAATCCATGCGAAACAAATGGTTTATCTTCAAATACTTGTGATATACATGATTTAGCTTTAACAGCATGCGAAACAAACGAGTTATCTTCAAATCCAATCCAAACACATGATTTAGCTTCAAATGAATGCGAAGAACATGGATTATCTTCGTATCCATGCGAAACAAATGGTTTAGCTTTAAATACTTGTGATGTACATGATTTAGCTTCAACTGCATGCGAAAAAAACGAGTTAGCTTCAAATCCATGCGAAACACATGATTTAGCATCTAATCAATGCGAAGTAGAAGGCTGATTTTCGAATCCATGCGAAGCAAATGGTTTGGCTTCAAATACTTGTGATACACTTGATTTAGCTTCAACAGCATGCGAAACAAACGAGTTAGATTCAAATCCATGCGAAACACATGATTTAGCTTCAAATCAATACGAAGTAGATGGCTTATCTTCGAATACATGCGAAACAAATGGATTAGCTTTATATACTTGTGATATACATGATTTAGCTTCAACAGCATACGAAATAAACGAGTTAGATTCAAATCCATGCGAAAAACATGATTTAACTTGAAATCAACGCGAAGTAGAAGGGTTATTTTCGAATCCATGCGAAGCAAATGGTTTCGCTTCAAATACTTGTGATATACATGATTTAGCTTCAACTGCATGCGAAACAAACGAGTTAACTTCAAATCCATGCGAAACACATGATTTAGCTTCAAATCAATGCGAAGTGGAAGGCTTACCTTCGAATCCATGCGAAACATACGATATAGCTTCAAATACTTGTGATATACATGGTTCAGCTTCAACTGCATGCGAAACAAACGAGTTAGCTTCAAATCCATGCGAAACACATGATTTAGCTTCAAATCAATGCGAAGTAGGAGGCTTATCTTCGAATCCATGCGAAACAAATGGTTTAGCTTCAAATACTTGTGATATACATGATTTAGCTTCAACAGCATGCGAAACAAAAGAGTTATCTTCAAATCCATGCGAAACACATGATTTAGCTTTAAATCAATGCGAGTTAGAAGGGTTATCTTCGAATCCATGCGAAACATATGATATAGCTTCAAATACTTGTGATATACATGATTCAGCTTCAACAGCATGCGAAACAAACGAGTTAGCTTCAAATCCGTGCAAACACATGATTTAGCTTCAAATCAATGCGAAGTAGGAGGCTTATCATCGAATCCATGCGAAACAAATGGTTTAGCTTCAAATACTTGTGATATACATGATTCAGCTTCAACTGCATGCGAAACAAACGAGTTAGCTTCAAATCCATGCGAAACACATGAATTAGATTAAAATCAATGTGAAGTAGAAGGCTTATCTTCGCATCCGTGCGAAACAAATGGTTTAGCGTCAAATACTTGCGATATACATGATTTAGCTTCAACTGCATGCGAAACAAACGAGGTAGCTTCAAATCCATGCGAACACATGATTTAGCTTCAAATCAATGCGAAGTAGAAGGCTGATCTTCGAATCCATGTGAAGCAAATGGTTTGGCTTCAAATACTTCTGCTACACTTGATTTAGCTTCAACAGCATGCGATACAAACGAGTTCGATTCAAATCCATGCGAAACACATGATTTAGCTTCAAATCAATGCGAAGTACATGGGTTATCTTCGAATAAATGCGAAACAAATGGTTTAGCTTCAAATACTTGTGAAATACATGATTTAGCTTCAACAACATGCGAAACAAACGAGTTAGCTTCAAGTCCGTGCAAACACATGATTTAGCTTCGAATCAATGCGAAGTAGGAGGCTTATCTTCGAATCCATGCGAAACAAATGGTTTAGCTGCAAATACTTGTGATATACATGATTTAGCTTCAACTGCCTGCGAAAAAAACGAGTTAGCTTCAAATCCATGCGAAACACATGATTTAGCTTTAAATCAATGCGAATTAGAAGGGTTATCTTCGAATCCATGCGATACATATGATATAGCTTCAAATACTTGTGATATACATGATTCAGCTTCAACAGCATGCGAAACAAACGAGTTAGCTTCAAATCCGTGCAAACACATGATTTAGCTTCAAATCAATGCGAAGTAGGAGGCTTATCTTCGAATCCATGCGAAACAAATGGTTTAGCTTCAAATACTTGTGATATACATGATTCAGCTTCAACTGCATGCGAAACAAACGAGTTAGCTTCAAATCCATGCGAAACACATGAATTAGATTAAAATCAATGTGAAGTAGAAGGCTTATCTTCGAATCCGTGCGAAACAAATGGTTTAGCGTCAAATACTTGCGATATACATGATTTAGCTTCAACAGCATGCGAAATAAACGAGTTAGATTCAAATCCATGCGAAACACATGATTTAACTTCAAATCAATGCGAAACAAATGGTTTAGCTGCAACTACTTGTGATATACATGATTTAGCTTCAACTGCATGCGAAATAAACGAGTTAACTTCAAATCCATGCGAAACACATGATTTAGCTTCATATCGATGCGAAGTGGAAGGCTTATCTTTGTATCCGTGCGAAACATATGATATAGCTTCAAATACTCGTGATATACATGATTCAGCTGCAACAGCATGCGAAACAAACGAGTTAGCTTCAAATCCGTGCAAACACATGACTTAGCTTTAAATCAATGGGAATTAGGACGGTTATCTTCGAATCCATGCGAAACATATGATATAGCTTCAAATACTTGTGATATAGATGATTCAGCTTCAACAGCATGCGAAACAAACGAGTTAGCTTCAAATCCGTGCAAACACATGATTTGGCTTCGAATCAATGCGAAGTAGGAGGCTTATCTTCGAATCCATGTGAAACAAAAGGTTTAGCTTCAAATACTTGTGATATGCATGATTTAGCTTCAACAGCATGCGAAACAAACGAGTTAGCTTCAAGTCCAAACGAAAAACATGATTTAGCATCAAGTCAACGCGAAGTTCATGGCTTAGCTTCAAATCCATGCGTAACGAATGATTTAGCTTCACATACTTGAAAATATAAGTGATATGGCTTCAAATGCAGGCGAAACAAACGAGTTAGCTTCAAATCCAAACGAAAAACATGATTTAGCCTCAAGTCAACGCGGAGTTGATGGCTTAGCTTCAAATCCATGCTAAACGAATGATTTTGCTTCACATACTTGTGAATATAAGTGATATAGCTTCAAATGCAGGCGAAACAAACGAGTTGGCTTCAAACCCATGCGTAACACATGATTTAGCATCTAATAAATGCGAAGTAGAAGGCTTATCTTCGAAACCATGCGAAGCAAATGGTTTGGCTTCAAATACATGTGATACACTTGAATTAGCTTCAACAGCATGCGAAACAAACGAGGTAGCTTCAAATGCATGCGAACACATGACTTAGCTTCAAACCAATGCGAATTAGAAGGGTTATCTTCGAATCCATGCGAAACATATGATATAGCTTCAAATACTTGTCATATACATGATTTAGCTTCAACAGCAATCGAAACAAACGAGTTAGCTTCAAATCCATGCGAACAGATGATTTAGCTTCAAATCAATGCGAAGTAGGAGGCTTATCTTCGAATCCATGCGAAACAAATGGTTTAGCTTCAAATACTTGTGATACACTTGATTTAGATTCAACAGCGTGCGAAACAAACGAGTTAGATTCAAATCCATGCGAACACATGATTTAGCTCCAAATCAATGCGAAGTAGATGGATTATCATCGAAACCATGCGAAACAAATGGTTTAGCTGCAAATACTTGTGATATACATGATTTAGCTTCAACAGCAATCGAAACAAACGAGTTAGCTTCAAATCCATGCGAACAGATGATTTAGCTTCAAATCAATGCGAAGTAGGAGGCTTATCTTCGAATCCATGCTAAACAAATGGTTTAGCTTCAAATACTTGTGATATACATGATATAGTTTCAACATTATAGGAAACAAACGAGTTAGATTCAAATCCATGCGAAACACATGATTTAGCTTCAAATCAATGGGAAGTATATGGATTATCTTCGAATCCATGCGAAACAAATTGTTTAACTTCAAATACTTGTGATACACGTGATTTAGCTTCAACCGCATGCGAAACAAACGAGTTAGATTCAAATCCACGCGAAACACATGATTTAGGTTCAAATCAATGCGAAGTAGAAGGCTTATCTTCGAATCCATGCGAAGCAAATGGATTAGCTTCATAGACTTGTGATATACATGATTTAGCTTCAACAGCATGCAAAACAATCGAGTTAGCTTCAAATCCATGCGAAACACATGATTTAGATTAAAATCAATGCGAAGTAGGAGGCTTATCTTCGAATCCATGCGAAACAAATGGTTTAGCTTCAAATACTTGTGATATACATGATTCAGCTTCAACTGCATGCGAAACAAACGAGTTAGCTTCAAATCCATGCGAAACACATGAATTAGATTAAAATCAATGTGAAGTAGAAGGCTTATCTTCGAATCCGTGCGAAACAAATGGTTTAGCGTCAAATACTTGCGATATACATGATTTAGCTTCAACTGCATGCGAAACAAACGAGGTAGCTTCAAATCCATGCGAACACATGATTTAGCTTCAAATCAATGCGAAGTAGAAGGCTTATCTTCGAATCCATGCGAAGCAAATGGATTAGCTTCATATACTTGTGATATACATGATTTAGCTTCAACAGCATGCGAAATAAACGAGTTAGATTCAAATCCATGCGAAACACATCATTTAACTTCAAATCAATGCGAAACAAATGATTTAGCTGCAACTACTTGTGATATACATGATTTAGCTTCAACTCCATGCGAAATAAACGAGTTAACTTCAAATCCATGCGAAACACATGATTTAGCTTCAAATCGATGCGAAGTGGAAGGCTTATCTTCGAATCCATGCGAAACATATGATATAGCTTCAAATACTTGTGATATACATGATTCTGCTTCAACAGCATGCGAGACAAACGAGTTACCTTCAAATCCGAGCAAACACATGATTTAGCTTCAAATCAATTCGAAGTAGGAGGTTTATCTTCGAATCCATGCGAAACAAATGGTTTAGCTGCAAATACTTGTGATATACATGATTTAGCTTCAACTGCATGCGAAAAAAACGAGTTAGCTTCAAATCCATGCGAAACACATGATTTAGCTTTAAATCAATGCGAATTAGAACGGTTATCTTCGAATCCATGCGAAACATATGATATAGCTTCAAATCAATGCGAAGTAGGAGGCTTATCTTCGAATCCATGTGAAGCAAATGGTTTGGCTTCAAATACTTCTGCTACACTTGATTTAGCTTCAACAGCATGCGATACAAACGAGTTCGATTCAAATCCATGCGAAACACATGATTTAGCTTCAAATCAATGCGAAGTACATGGGTTATCTTCGAATAAATGCGAAACAAATGGTTTAGCTTCAAATACTTGTGAAATACATGATTTAGCTTCAACAACATGCGAAACAAACGAGTTAGCTTCAAGTCCAAACGAAAAACATGATTTAGCTTCAAATCAATGCGAAGTAGGAGGCTTATCTTCGAATCCATGCGAAACAAATGGTTTAGCTGCAAATACTTGTGATATACATGATTTAGATTGTACAGCATGCGAAACAAACGAGTTAGCTTCAAGTCCGTGCAAACACATGATTTAGCTTCAAATCAATGCGAAGTAGGAGGCTTATCTTCGAATCCATGCGAAACAAATGGTTTAGCTGCAAATACTTGTGATATACATGATTTAGCTTCAACTGCATGCGAAACAAACGAGTTAGCTTCAAATCCGTGCAAACACATGATTTAGCTTCAAATCAATGCGAAGTAGGAGGCTTATCTTCGAATCCATGCGAAACAAATGGTTTAGCTTCAAATACTTGTGATATACATGATTCAGCTTCAACTGCATGCGAAACAAACGAGTTAGCTTCAAATCCATGCGAAACACATGAATTAGATTAAAATCAATGTGAAGTAGAAGGCTTATCTTCGAATCCGTGCGAAACAAATGGTTTAGCGTCAAATACTTGCGATATACATGATTTAGCTTCAACTGCATGCGAAACAAACGAGGTAGCTTCAAATCCATGCGAACACATGATTTAGCTTCAAATCAATGCGAAGTAGAAGGCTGATCTTCGAATCCATGTGAAGCAAATGGTTTGGCTTCAAATACTTCCGCTACACTTGATTTAGCTTCAACAGCATGCGATACAAACGAGTTCGATTCAAATCCATGCGAAACACATGATTTAGCTTCAAATCAATGCGAAGTAGGAGGCTTATCTTCGAATCCATGCGAAACAAATGGTATAGCTTCAAATACTTGTGATATGCATGATTTAGCTTCAACAGCATGCGAAACAAACGATTTAGCTTCAAATCCATGCGACACACATGGTTTAGCATCTAATAAATGCGAAGTAGAGGGCTGATCATCGAATCCATGCGAAGCAAATGGTTTAGCTTCAAATACTTGTGATATACATGATTTAGATTGTACAGCATGCGAAACAAACGAGTTAGCTTCAAGTCCGTGCAAACACATGATTTAGCTTCAAATCAATGCGAAGTAGGAGGCTTATCTTCGAATCCATGCGAAACAAATGGTTTAGCTGCAAATACTTGTGATATACATGATTTAGCTTCAACTGCATGCGAAAAAAAACGAGTTAGCTTCAAATCCATGCGAAACACATGACTTAGCTTTAAATCAATGCGAATTAGAAGGGTTATCTTCGAATCCATGCGAAACATATGATATAGCTTCAAATACTTGTGATATAGATGATTCAGCTTCAACAGCATGCGAAACAAACGAGTTAGCTTCAAGTCCAAACGAAAAACATGATTTAGCATCAAGTCAACGCGAAGTTCATGGCTTAGCTTCAAATCCATGCGTAACGAATGATTTAGCTTCACATACTTGAAAATATAAGTGATATGGCTTCAAATGCAGGCGAAACAAACGAGTTAGCTTCAAATCCAAACGAAAAACATGATTTAGCCTCAAGTCAACGCGGAGTTGATGGCTTAGCTTCAAATCCATGCTAAACGAATGATTTTGCTTCACATACTTGTGAATATAAGTGATATAGCTTCAAATGCAGGCGAAACAAACGAGTTGGCTTCAAACCCATGCGTAACACATGATTTAGCATCTAATAAATGCGAAGTAGAAGGCTTATCTTCGAATCCATGCGAAGCAAATGGTTTGGCTTCAAATACATGTGATACACTTGATTTAGCTTCAACAGCATGCGAAACAAACGAGGTAGCTTCAAATGCATGCGAACACATGACTTAGCTTCAAACCAATGCGAATTAGAAGGGTTATCTTCGAATCCAAGCGAAACAAATGGTTTAGCTTCAAATACTTGTGATATACGTGATTTAGCTTCAACTGCATGCGAAACAAACGAGGTAGCTTCAAATCCTTGCGAACACATGATTTAGCTTCAAATCAATGCGAAGTGGAAGGCTTATCTTCGAATCCATGCGAAACGAATAGTTTAGATTCAAATACTTTTGATATACATGATTCAGCTTCAACTGTATGCGAAACAAAGGAGTTAGCATAAAATCCATGCGATACACATGATTTAAATTAAAATCAATGCGAAGTAGAAGGCTTATCTTCGAATCCATGCGAAACAAATGGTTTAGCTGCAAATACTTGTGATATACATGATTTAGCTTCAACAGCAATCGAAACAAACGAGTTAGCTTCAAATCCATGCGAACAGATGATTTAGCTTCAAATCAATGCGAAGTAGGAGGCTTATCTTCGAATCCATGCGAAACAAATGGTTTAGCTTCAAATACTTGTGATATACATGATTTAGTTTCAACATTATAGGAAACAAACGAGTTAGATTCAAATCCATGCGAAACACATGATTTAGCTTCAAATCAATGGGAAGTATATGGATTATCTTCGAATCCATGCGAAACAAATTGTTTAACTTCAAATACTTGTGATACACATGATTTAGCTTCAACAGCATGCGAAACAAACGAGTTAACTTCAAATCCATGCGAAACACATGATTTAGCTTCCAATGAATGCGAATTAGATGGGTTATCTTCGAATCCATGCGAAACAAATGATATAGCTTCAAATACATGTGATATACATGATTTAGCTTCAACAGCATGCGAAATAAACGAGTTAGATTCAAATCCATGCGAAACACATGATTTAACTTCAAATCAATGCGAAACAAATGGTTTAGCTGCAACTACTTGTGATATACATGATTTAGCTTCAACTGCATGCGAAATAAACGAGTTAACTTCAAATCCATGCGAAACACATGATTTAACTTCAAATCGATGCGAAGTGGAAGGCTTATCTTCGAATCCATGCGAAACATATGATATAGCTTCAAATACTTGTGATATACATGATTCAGCTTCAACAGCATGCGAAACAAACGAGTTAGCTTCAAATCCGTGCAAACACATGATTTAGCTTCAAATCAATGCGAAGTAGGAGGCTTATCTTCGAATCCATGCGAAACAAATGGTTTAGCTGCAAATACTTGTGATATACATGATTTAGCTTCAACTGCATGCGAAAAAAACGAGTTAGCTTCAAATCCATGCGAAACACATGATTTAGCTTTAAATCAATGCGAATTAGAAGGGTTATCTTCGAATCCATGCGAAACATATGATATAGCTTCAAATACTTGTGATATACATGATTCAGCTTCAACAGCATGCGAAACAAACGAGTTAGCTTCAAATCCGTGCAAACACATGATTTAGCTTCAAATCAATGCGAAGTAGGAGGCTTATCTTCGAATCCATGCGAAACAAATGGTTTAGCTTCAAATACTTGTGATATACATGATTCAGCTTCAACTGCATGCGAAACAAACGAGTTAGCTTCAAATCCATGCGAAACACATGAATTAGATTAAAATCAATGTGAAGTAGAAGGCTTATCTTCGAATCCGTGCGAAACAAATGGTTTAGCGTCAAATACTTGTGATATACATGATTTAGCTTCAACTGCATGCGAAACAAACGAGGTAGCTTCAAATCCATGCGAACACATGATTTAGCTTCAAATCAATGCGAAGTAGAAGGCTGATCTTCGAATCCATGTGAAGCAAATGGTTTGGCTTCAAATACTTCTGCTACACTTGATTTAGATTCAACAGCATGCGATACAAACGAGTTCGATTCAAATCCATGCGAAACACATGATTTAGCTTCAAATCAATGCGAAGTACATGGGTTATCTTCGAATAAATGCGAAACAAATGGTTTAGCTTCAAATACTTGTGAAATACATGATTTAGCTTCAACAACATGCGAAACAAACGAGTTAGCTTCAAGTCCAAACGAAAAACATGATTTAGCATCATGTCAACGCGAAGTTGATGGCTTAGCTTCAAATCCATGCTAAACGAATGATTTTGCTTCACATACTTGTGAATATAAGTGATATAGTTTCAAATGCAGGCGAAACAAACGAGTTAGCTTCAAACCCATGCGAAACACATGATTTAGCATCTAATAAATGCGAAGTAGAAGGCTTATCTTCGAATCCATGCGAAGCAAATGGTTTGGCTTCAAATACATGTGATACACTTGATTTAGCTTCGACTGCATGCGAAACAAACGAGGTAGCTTCAAATGCATGCGAACACATGATTTACCTTAAAATCAATGCGAAGATGGAGGCTTATCTTCGAATCCATGCGAAACAAATGGTTTAGCTGCAAATACTTGTGATATACATGATTTAGCTTCAACAGCAATCGAAACAAACGAGTTAGCTTCAAATCCATGCGAACAGATGATTTAGCTTCAAATCAATGCGAAGTAGAAGGCTTATCTTCGAATCCATGCGAAGCAAATGGATTAGCTTCATATACTTGTGATATACATGATTTAGCTTCAACAGCATGCGAAATAAACGAGTTAGATTCAAATCCATGCGAAACACATGATTTAACTTCAAATCAATGCGAAACAAATGGTTTAGATGCAACTACTTGTGATATACATGATTTAGCTTCAACTCCATGCGAAATAAACGAGTTAACTTCAAATCCATGCGAAACACATGATTTAGCTTCAAATCGATGCGAAGTGGAAGGCTTATCTTCGAATCCATGCGAAACATATGATATAGCTTCAAATACTTGTGATATACATGATTCAGCTTCAACAGCATGCGAAACAAACGAGTTAGCTTCAAATCCGTGCAAACACATGATTTAGCTTCAAATCAATGCGAAGTAGGAGGCTTATCTTCGAATCCATGCGAAACAAATGGTTTAGCTTCAAATACTTGTGATATGCATGATTTAGCTTCAACAGCATGCGAAACAAACGATTTAGCTTCAAATCCATGCGACACACATGGTTTAGCATCTAATAAATGCGAAGTAGAGGGCTGATCATCGAATCCATGCGAAGCAAATGGTTTAGCTTCAAATACTTGTGATATACATGATTTAGCTTGTACAGCATGCGAAACAAACGAGGTAGCTTCAAATCCATGCGAACACATGATTTAGTTTCAAATCAATGCGAAGTAGGAGACTTATCTTCGAATCCATGCGAAACAAATGGTTTAGCTTCAAATACTTAGGATATACATGACTTAGCTTCAACAGCATGCGAAACAAACGAGTTAGCTTCAAATCCATGCGAAACACATGATTTAGCTTCAAATCAATGCGAATTAGAAGGGCTATCTTCGAATCCATGCGAAACATATGATATAGCTTCAATTACTTGTGATATACATGATTTAGCTTCAACAGCATGCGAAACAAACGAGTTAGCTTCAAATCCACGCGAAACACATGATTTATATTCAAATCAATGCGAAGTTGAAAGCTTAGCTTCAAATCCATGGGAATCCAATGGTATAGCTTCAAACACTTGTGATATACATGATTTAGCTTCAACTGCTAGCGAAAAAAACGAGTTAGCTTCAAATCCAAGCGAGACACATGATTTAGCCTCAAATCAATGTGAAGTAGAAGGCTTAGCTTCGAATAAATGCGAAACAAATGGTTTAGCTTCAAATACTTGTGAAATACATGATTTAGCTTCAACAACATGCGAAACAAACGAGTTAGCTTCAAGTCCAAACGAAAAACATGATTTAGCATCAAGTCAACGCGAAGTTGATGGCTTAGCTTCAAATCCATGCTAAACGAATGATTTTGCTTCACATACTTGTGAATATAAGTGATATAGCTTCAAATGCAGGCGAAACAAACGAGTTAGCTTCAAACCCATGCGAAACACATGATTTAGCATCTAATAAATGCGAAGTAGAAGGTTTATCTTCGAATCCATGCGAAGCAAATGGTTTGGCTTCAAATACATGTGATACACTTGATTTAGCTTCGACTGCATGCGAAACAAACGAGGTAGCTTCAAATGCATGCGAACACATGATTTAGCTTCAAATCAATGCGAAGATGGAGGCTTATCTTCGAATCCATGCGAAACAAATGGTTTAGCTTCAAATACTTGTGATATACATGATTTAGCTTCAACAGCATGCGAAACAAACGAGATAGCTTCAAATCCATGCGAAACACATGATTTATCTTCAAATTAATGCGAATTAGAAGGGTTATCTTGGAATCCATGCGAAACATATGATATAGCTTCAAATACTTGTGATATACATGATTTAGCTTCAACTGCAGGCGAAAAAAACGAGTTAGCTTAAAATCCATGCGGAACACATGATTTAGCCTTAAATCAATGCGACGTAGAGGGCTGATCTTCGAATCCATGCGTAACAAATGGTTTAGCTTCAAATACTTGTGATATACATGATTTAGCTTGAACAGCATGCGAAACAGACGAGGTAGCATCAAATCCATGCGACACACATGATTTAGCATCTAATAAATGCGAAGTAGAAGGCTGATCTTCGAATCCATGCGAAGCAAATGGTTTAGCTTCAAATACTTGTGATATACATGATTTAGCTTGAACAGCATGCGAAACAAACGAGGTAGCTTCAAATCCATGCGAACACATGATTTAGCTTCAAATCAATGCGAAGTAGGAGGCTTATCTTCGAATCCATGCGAAACAAAAGGTTTAGCTTCAAATACTTGTGATATGCATGATTTAGCTTCAACAGCATGCGAAACAAACGAGTTAGCTTCAAGTCCAAACGAAAAATATGATTTAGCATCAAGTCAACGCGAAGTTCATGGCTTAGCATCAAATCCATGCGTAACGAATGATTTAGCTTCACATACTTGAAAATATAAGTGATATGGCTTCAAATGCAGGCGAAACAAACGAGTTAGCTTCAAATCCAAACGAAAAACATGATTTAGCCTCAAGTCAACGCGGAGTTAATGCCTTAGCTTCAAATCCATGCTAAACGAATGATTTTGCTTCACATACTTGTGAATATAAGTGATATAGCTTCAAATGCAGGCGAAACAAACGAGTTAGCTTCTCACCCATGCGTAACACATGATTTAGCATCTAATAAATGCGAAGTAGAAGGCTTATCTTCGAATCCATGCGAAGCAAATGGTTTGGCTTCAAATACATGTGATACACTTGATTTAGTTTCAACAGCATGCTAAACAAACGAGGTAGCTTCAAATGCATGCGAACACATGATTTAGCTTCAAATAAATGCGAATTAGAAGGGTTATCTTCGAATCCATGCGAAACATATGATATAGCTTCAAATACTTGTGATATACATGATTTAGCTTCAACAGCATGCGAAACATACGAGTTAACTTCCAATCCATGTGAAACACATGATTTAGCTTCAAATGAATGCGAAGTGGAAGGCTTATCTTCGAATCCATGCGAAACGAATAGTTTAGATTCAAATACTTTTGATATACATGATTTAGCTTCAACAGCATGCGAAATAAACGAGTTAGATTCAAATCCATGCGAAACACATGATTTAACTTCAAATCAATGCGAAACAAATGATTTAGCTGCAACTACTTGTGATATACATGATTTAGCTTCAACTCCATGCGAAATAAACGAGTTAACTTCAAATCCATGCGAAACACATGATTTAGCTTCAAATCGATGCGAAGTGGAAGGCTTATCTTCGAATCCATGCGAAACATATGATATAGCTTCAAATACTTGTGATATACATGATTCAGCTTCAACAGCATGCGAGACAAACGAGTTACCTTCAAATCCGAGCAAACACATGATTTAGCTTCAAATCAATTCGAAGTAGGAGGTTTATCTTCGAATCCATGCGAAACAAATGGTTTAGCTGCAAATACTTGTGATATACATGATTTAGCTTCAACTGCATGCGAAAAAAACGAGTTAGCTTCAAATCCATGCGAAACACATGATTTAGCTTTAAATCAATGCGAATTAGAACGGTTATCTTCGAATCCATGCGAAACATATGATATAGCTTCAAATCAATGCGAAGTAGGAGGCTTATCTTCGAATCCATGTGAAGCAAATGGTTTGGCTTCAAATACTTCTGCTACACTTGATTTAGCTTCAACAGCATGCGATACAAACGAGTTCGATTCAAATCCATGCGAAACACATGATTTAGCTTCAAATCAATGCGAAGTACATGGGTTATCTTCGAATAAATGCGAAACAAATGGTTTAGCTTCAAATACTTGTGAAATACATGATTTAGCTTCAACAACATGCGAAACAAACGAGTTAGCTTCAAGTCCAAACGAAAAACATGATTTAGCTTCAAATCAATGCGAAGTAGGAGGCTTATCTTCGAATCCATGCGAAACAAATGGTTTAGCTGCAAATACTTGTGATATACATGATTTAGATTGTACAGCATGCGAAACAAACGAGTTAGCTTCAAGTCCGTGCAAACACATGATTTAGCTTCAAATCAATGCGAAGTAGGAGGCTTATCTTCGAATCCATGCGAAACAAATGGTTTAGCTGCAAATACTTGTGATATACATGATTTAGATTGTACAGCATGCGAAACAAACGAGTTAGCTTCAAGTCCGTGCAAACACATGATTTAGCTTCAAATCAATGCGAAGTAGGAGGCTTATCTTCAAATCCATGCGAAACAAATGGTTTAGCTGCAAATACTTGTGATATACATGATTTAGCTTCAACTGCATGCGAAACAAACGAGTTAGCTTCAAATCCGTGCAAACACATGATTTAGCTTCAAATCAATGCAAGTAGGAGGCTTATCTTCGAATCCATGCGAAACAAATGGTTTAGCTTCAAATACTTGTGATATACATGATTCAGCTTCAACTGCATGCGAAACAAACGAGTTAGCTTCAAATCCATGCGAAACACATGAATTAGATTAAAATCAATGTGAAGTAGAAGGCTTATCTTCGAATCCGTGCGAAACAAATGGTTTAGCGTCAAATACTTGCGATATACATGATTTAGCTTCAACTGCATGCGAAACAAACGAGGTAGCTTCAAATCCATGCGAACACATGATTTAGCTTCAAATCAATGCGAAGTAGAAGGCTGATCTTCGAATCCATGTGAAGCAAATGGTTTGGCTTCAAATACTTCCGCTACACTTGATTTAGCTTCAACAGCATGCGATACAAACGAGTTCGATTCAAATCCATGCGAAACACATGATTTAGCTTCAAATCAATGCGAAGTAGGAGGCTTATCTTCGAATCCATGCGAAACAAATGGTATAGCTTCAAATACTTGTGATATGCATGATTTAGCTTCAACAGCATGCGAAACAAACGATTTAGCTTCAAATCCATGCGACACACATGGTTTAGCATCTAATAAATGCGAAGTAGAGGGCTGATCATCGAATCCATGCGAAGCAAATGGTTTAGCTTCAAATACTTGTGATATACATGATTTAGATTGTACAGCATGCGAAACAAACGAGTTAGCTTCAAGTCCGTGCAAACACATGATTTAGCTTCAAATCAATGCGAAGTAGGAGGCTTATCTTCGAATCCATGCGAAACAAATGGTTTAGCTGCAAATACTTGTGATATACATGATTTAGCTTCAACTGCATGCGAAAAAAAACGAGTTAGCTTCAAATCCATGCGAAACACATGACTTAGCTTTAAATCAATGCGAATTAGAAGGGTTATCTTCGAATCCATGCGAAACATATGATATAGCTTCAAATACTTGTGATATAGATGATTCAGCTTCAACAGCATGCGAAACAAACGAGTTAGCTTCAAGTCCAAACGAAAAACATGATTTAGCATCAAGTCAACGCGAAGTTCATGGCTTAGCTTCAAATCCATGCGTAACGAATGATTTAGCTTCACATACTTGAAAATATAAGTGATATGGCTTCAAATGCAGGCGAAACAAACGAGTTAGCTTCAAATCCAAACGAAAAACATGATTTAGCCTCAAGTCAACGCGGAGTTGATGGCTTAGCTTCAAATCCATGCTAAACGAATGATTTTGCTTCACATACTTGAAAATATAAGTGATATGGCTTCAAATGCAGGCGAAACAAACGAGTTGGCTTCAAACCCATGCGTAACACATGATTTAGCATCTAATAAATGCGAAGTAGAAGGCTTATCTTCGAATCCATGCGAAGCAAATGGTTTGGCTTCAAATACATGTGATACACTTGATTTAGCTTCAACAGCATGCGAAACAAACGAGGTAGCTTCAAATGCATGCGAACACATGACTTAGCTTCAAACCAATGCGAATTAGAAGGGTTATCTTCGAATCCAAGCGAAACAAATGGTTTAGCTTCAAATACTTGTGATATACATGATTTAGCTTCAACTGCATGCGAAACAAACGAGGTAGCTTCAAATCCATGCGAACACATGATTTAGCTTCAAATCAATGCGAAGTGGAAGGCTTATCTTCGAATCCATGCGAAACGAATAGTTTAGATTCAAATACTTTTGATATACATGATTCAGCTTCAACTGTATGCGAAACAAAGGAGTTAGCATAAAATCCATGCGATACACATGATTTAAATTAAAATCAATGCGAAGTAGAAGGCTTATCTTCGAATCCATGCGAAACAAATGGTTTAGCTGCAAATACTTGTGATATACATGATTTAGCTTCAACAGCAATCGAAACAAACGAGTTAGCTTCAAATCCATGCGAACAGATGATTTAGCTTCAAATCAATGCGAAGTAGGAGGCTTATCTTCGAATCCATGCGAAACAAATGGTTTAGCTTCAAATACTTGTGATATACATGATTTAGTTTCAACATTATAGGAAACAAACGAGTTAGATTCAAATCCATGCGAAACACATGATTTAGCTTCAAATCAATGGGAAGTATATGGATTATCTTCGAATCCATGCGAAACAAATTGTTTAACTTCAAATACTTGTGATACACATGATTTAGCTTCAACAGCATGCGAAACAAACGAGTTAACTTCAAATCCATGCGAAACACATGATTTAGCTTCCAATGAATGCGAATTAGATGGGTTATCTTCGAATCCATGCGAAACAAATGATATAGCTTCAAATACATGTGATATACATGATTTAGCTTCAACAGCATGCGAAATAAACGAGTTAGATTCAAATCCATGCGAAACACATGATTTAACTTCAAATCAATGCGAAACAAATGGTTTAGCTGCAACTACTTGTGATATACATGATTTAGCTTCAACTGCATGCGAAATAAACGAGTTAACTTCAAATCCATGCGAAACACATGATTTAACTTCAAATCGATGCGAAGTGGAAGGCTTATCTTCGAATCCATGCGAAACATATGATATAGCTTCAAATACTTGTGATATACATGATTCAGCTTCAACAGCATGCGAAACAAACGAGTTAGCTTCAAATCCGTGCAAACACATGATTTAGCTTCAAATCAATGCGAAGTAGGAGGCTTATCTTCGAATCCATGCGAAACAAATGGTTTAGCTGCAAATACTTGTGATATACATGATTTAGCTTCAACTGCATGCGAAAAAAACGAGTTAGCTTCAAATCCATGCGAAACACATGATTTAGCTTTAAATCAATGCGAATTAGAAGGGTTATCTTCGAATCCATGCGAAACATATGATATAGCTTCAAATACTTGTGATATACATGATTCAGCTTCAACAGCATGCGAAACAAACGAGTTAGCTTCAAATCCGTGCAAACACATGATTTAGCTTCAAATCAATGCGAAGTAGGAGGCTTATCTTCGAATCCATGCGAAACAAATGGTTTAGCTTCAAATACTTGTGATATACATGATTCAGCTTCAACTGCATGCGAAACAAACGAGTTAGCTTCAAATCCATGCGAAACACATGAATTAGATTAAAATCAATGTGAAGTAGAAGGCTTATCTTCGAATCCGTGCGAAACAAATGGTTTAGCGTCAAATACTTGTGATATACATGATTTAGCTTCAACTGCATGCGAAACAAACGAGGTAGCTTCAAATCCATGCGAACACATGATTTAGCTTCAAATCAATGCGAAGTAGAAGGCTGATCTTCGAATCCATGTGAAGCAAATGGTTTGGCTTCAAATACTTCTGCTACACTTGATTTAGCTTCAACAGCATGCGATACAAACGAGTTCGATTCAAATCCATGCGAAACACATGATTTAGCTTCAAATCAATGCGAAGTACATGGGTTATCTTCGAATAAATGCGAAACAAATGGTTTAGCTTCAAATACTTGTGAAATACATGATTTAGCTTCAACAACATGCGAAACAAACGAGTTAGCTTCAAGTCCAAACGAAAAACATGATTTAGCATCATGTCAACGCGAAGTTGATGGCTTAGCTTCAAATCCATGCTAAACGAATGATTTTGCTTCACATACTTGTGAATATAAGTGATATAGTTTCAAATGCAGGCGAAACAAACGAGTTAGCTTCAAACCCATGCGAAACACATGATTTAGCATCTAATAAATGCGAAGTAGAAGGCTTATCTTCGAATCCATGCGAAGCAAATGGTTTGGCTTCAAATACATGTGATACACTTGATTTAGCTTCGACTGCATGCGAAACAAACGAGGTAGCTTCAAATGCATGCGAACACATGATTTACCTTAAAATCAATGCGAAGATGGAGGCTTATCTTCGAATCCATGCGAAACAAATGGTTTAGCTGCAAATACTTGTGATATACATGATTTAGCTTCAACAGCAATCGAAACAAACGAGTTAGCTTCAAATCCATGCGAACAGATGATTTAGCTTCAAATCAATGCGAAGTAGAAGGCTTATCTTCGAATCCATGCGAAGCAAATGGATTAGCTTCATATACTTGTGATATACATGATTTAGCTTCAACAGCATGCGAAATAAACGAGTTAGATTCAAATCCATGCGAAACACATGATTTAACTTCAAATCAATGCGAAACAAATGGTTTAGATGCAACTACTTGTGATATACATGATTTAGCTTCAACTCCATGCGAAATAAACGAGTTAACTTCAAATCCATGCGAAACACATGATTTAGCTTCAAATCGATGCGAAGTGGAAGGCTTATCTTCGAATCCATGCGAAACATATGATACAGCTTCAAATACTTGTGATATACTTGATTCAGCTTCAACAGCATGCGAAACAAACGAGTTAGCTTCAAATCCGTGCAAACACATGATTTAGCTTCAAATCAATGCGAAGTAGGAGGCTTATCTTCGAATCCATGCGAAACAAATGGTTTAGCTTCAAATACTTGTGATATACATGATTCAGCTTCAACTGCATGCGAAACAAACGAGTTAGCTTCAAATCCATGCGAAACACATGAATTAGATTAAAATCAATGCGAAGTAGAAGGCTTATCTTCGAATCCGTGCGAAACAAATGGTTTAGCGTCAAATACTTGTGATATACATGATTTAGCTTCAACTGCATGCGAAACAAACGAGGTAGCTTCAAATCCATGCGAACACATGATTTAGCTTCAAATCAATGCGAAGTAGAAGGCTGATCTTCGAATCCATGTGAAGCAAATGGTTTGGCTTCAAATACTTCTGCTACACTTGATTTAGCTTCAACAGCATGCGATACAAACGAGTTCGATTCAAATCCATGCGAAACACATGATTTAGCTTCAAATCAATGCAAAGTAGGAGGCTTATCTTCGAATCCATGCGAAACAAATGGTTTAGCTTCAAATACTTGTGATATGCATGATTTAGCTTCAACAGCATGCGAAACAAACGATTTAGCTTCAAATCCATGCGACACACATGGTTTAGCATCTAATAAATGCGAAGTAGAGGGCTGATCATCGAATCCATGCGAAGCAAATGGTTTAGCTTCAAATACTTGTGATATACATGATTTAGCTTGTACAGCATGCGAAACAAACGAGGTAGCTTCAAATCCATGCGAACACATGATTTAGTTTCAAATCAATGCGAAGTAGGAGACTTATCTTCGAATCCATGCGAAACAAATGGTTTAGCTTCAAATACTTAGGATATACATGACTTAGCTTCAACAGCATGCGAAACAAACGAGTTAGCTTCAAATCCATGCGAAACACATGATTTAGCTTCAAATCAATGCGAATTAGAAGGGCTATCTTCGAATCCATGCGAAACATATGATATAGCTTCAATTACTTGTGATATACATGATTTAGCTTCAACAGCATGCGAAACAAACGAGTTAGCTTCAAATCCACGCGAAACACATGATTTATATTCAAATCAATGCGAAGTTGAAAGCTTAGCTTCAAATCCATGGGAATCCAATGGTATAGCTGCAAACACTTGTGATATACATGATTTAGCTTCAACTGCTAGCGAAAAAAACGAGTTAGCTTCAAATCCAAGCGAGACACATGATTTAGCCTCAAATCAATGTGAAGTAGAAGGCTTAGCTTCGAATAAATGCGAAACAAATGGTTTAGCTTCAAATACTTGTGAAATACATGATTTAGCTTCAACAACATGCGAAACAAACGAGTTAGCTTCAAGTCCAAACGAAAAACATGATTTAGCATCAAGTCAACGCGAAGTTGATGGCTTAGCTTCAAATCCATGCTAAACGAATGATTTTGCTTCACATACTTGTGAATATAAGTGATATAGCTTCAAATGCAGGCGAAACAAACGAGTTAGCTTCAAACCCATGCGAAACACATGATTTAGCATCTAATAAATGCGAAGTAGAAGGTTTATCTTCGAATCCATGCGAAGCAAATGGTTTGGCTTCAAATACATGTGATACACTTGATTTAGCTTCGACTGCATGCGAAACAAACGAGGTAGCTTCAAATGCATGCGAACACATGATTTAGCTTCAAATCAATGCGAAGATGGAGGCTTATCTTCGAATCCATGCGAAACAAATGGTTTAGCTTCAAATACTTGTGATATACATGATTTAGCTTCAACAGCATGCGAAACAAACGAGATAGCTTCAAATCCATGCGAAACACATGATTTATCTTCAAATTAATGCGAATTAGAAGGGTTATCTTGGAATCCATGCGAAACATATGATATAGCTTCAAATACTTGTGATATACATGATTTAGCTTCAACTGCAGGCGAAAAAAACGAGTTAGCTTAAAATCCATGCGGAACACATGATTTAGCCTTAAATCAATGCGACGTAGAAGGCTGATCTTCGAATCCATGCGTAACAAATGGTTTAGCTTCAAATACTTGTGATATACATGATTTAGCTTGAACAGCATGCGAAACAGACGAGGTAGCATCAAATCCATGCGACACACATGATTTAGCATCTAATAAATGCGAAGTAGAAGGCTGATCTTCGAATCCATGCGAAGCAAATGGTTTAGCTTCAAATACTTGTGATATACATGATTTAGCTTGAACAGCATGCGAAACAAACGAGGTAGCTTCAAATCCATGCGAACACATGATTTAGCTTCAAATCAATGCGAAGTAGGAGGCTTATCTTCGAATCCATGCGAAACAAAAGGTTTAGCTTCAAATACTTGTGATATGCATGATTTAGCTTCAACAGCATGCGAAACAAACGAGTTAGCTTCAAGTCCAAACGAAAAATATGATTTAGCATCAAGTCAACGCGAAGTTCATGGCTTAGCATCAAATCCATGCGTAACGAATGATTTAGCTTCACATACTTGAAAATATAAGTGATATGGCTTCAAATGCAGGCGAAACAAACGAGTTAGCTTCAAATCCAAACGAAAAACATGATTTAGCCTCAAGTCAACGCGGAGTTGATGGCTTAGCTTCAAATCCATGCTAAACGAATGATTTTGCTTCACATACTTGTGAATATAAGTGATATAGCTTCAAATGCAGGCGAAACAAACGAGTTAGCTTCTCACCCATGCGTAACACATGATTTAGCATCTAATAAATGCGAAGTAGGAGGCTTATCTTCGAATCCATGCGAAGCAAATGGTTTGGCTTCAAATACATGTGATACACTTGATTTAGCTTCAACAGCATGCTAAACAAACGAGGTAGCTTCAAATGCATGCGAACACATGATTTAGCTTCAAATAAATGCGAATTAGAAGGGTTATCTTCGAATCCATGCGAAACATATGATATAGCTTCAAATACTTGTGATATACATGATTTAGCTTCAACAGCATGCGAAACATACGAGTTAACTTCCAATCCATGTGAAACACATGATTTAGCTTCAAATGAATGCGAAGTGGAAGGCTTATCTTCGAATCCATGCGAAACGAATAGTTTAGATTCAAATACTTTTGATATACATGATTCAGCTTCAACTGCATGCGAAACAAACGAGTTAGACTCAAATCCATGCGAAACACATGAATTAGCATCTAATAAATGCGAAGTAGAAGGCTTATCTTCGATTCCATGCGAAGCAAATGGTTTGGCTTCAAATACTTCTGATACACTTGATTTAGCTTCAACAGCATGCGAAACAAACGAGTTCGATTCAAATCCATGCGAAACACATGATTCAGCTTCAAATCAATGCGAAGTACATGGGTTATCTTCGAATCCATGCGAAACAAATGGTTTAGCTTCAAATACTTGTGATATACATGATTTAGCTACAACTGCATGCGAAAAAAACGAGTTAGCTTCAAAACCAAGCGAAACACATGATTTAGCCTCAAATCAATGCGAAGTAGAAGGCTTAGCTTCGAATAAATGCGGAACAAATGGTTTAGCTTCAAATACTTGTGATATATATGATTTAGCTTCAACAGCATGCGAAACAAACGAGTTAGCTTCAAATCCAAGCGAAACACATGATTTAGATTCAAATCAATGCGAAGTAGAAGGCTGATCTTCGAATCCATGCGTAACAAATGGTTTAGCTTCAAATACTTGTGATATACATGATTTAGCTTCAACAGCATGCGAAACAAACGAGCTAGCTTCAAATCCATGCGAAACACATGATTTAGCATCAAATCAATGCGAAGTAGAAGGCTTATCTTCGAATCCATGCGAAACAAATGGTTTAGCTTCAAATACTTGTGATATACATGATTTAGCTACAACTGCATACGAAAAAAACGAGTTAGCTTCAAAACCAAGCGAAACACATGATTTAGCCTCAAATCAATGCGAAGTAGAAGGCTTAGCTTCGAATAAATGCGAAACAAATGGTTTAGCTTCATATACTTGTGATATGTATGATTTAGCTTCAACAGCATGCGAAACAAACGAGTTAGCTTCAAATCCATGCGAAACACATGATTTAGCTTCAAATCGATGCGAAGTAGGAGGCTTATCTTCGATCCCATGCGATACAAATGGTTTAGCTTCAAATACATGTGATATACATGATTTAGCTTCAACAGCATGCGAAACAAACGAGCTAGCTTCAAATCCATGCGAAACACATGATTTAGCATCAAATCAATGCGAAGTAGAAGGCTGATCTTCGAATCCATGCGAAGCAAATGGTTTAGCATCAAATACTTGTGATACACTTGATTTAGCTTGATCTGCTCGCGAATCAAACAAGTTAGTTTCAAATCCATGCGAACACATGATTTAGCTTCAAATCAATGCGAAGTAGGAGGCTTACCTTCGATTCCATGCGATACAAATGGTTTAGCTTCAAATACATGTGATGTACATGATTTAGCTACAACAGCATGCGAAACAAACGAGCTAGCATCAAATCCATGCGAAACACATGATTTAGCATCAAATCAATGCGAAGTAGAAGGCTGATCTTCGAATCCATGCGAAACTAATGGTTTAGCTTCAAATACTTGTTATATACATGATTTAGCTTCAACTACATGCGAAACAAACGAGTTAGCTTCAAATCCATGCGAAACACATGATTTAGATTAAAATCAATGCCAAGTAGGAAGGGTTATCTTCGAATCCATGCGAAACAAATGGTTTAGCTGCAAATACTTGCAATATACATGATTTAGTTTCAACAGCATGCGAAACAAACGAGTTAGATTCAAATCCATACGAAACACATGATTTAGCTTCAAATCAATGCGAAGTATATGGATTATCTTCGAATCCATGCGAAACAAATTGTTTAACTTCAAATACTTGTGATATACATGATTTCTCATCAACAGCATGCGAAACAAACGAGTTAGCTTCAAATCCATGCGAAAAACATGATTTAGCATCAAGTCAACGCGAAGTTGATGGCTTAGTTTCAAATCCATGCGAAACGAATGATTTAGCTTTTTCACACACTTGTGAATATAAGTGATATAGCTTCAAATGCAGGCGAAACAAACGAGTTAGCTTCAAACCCATGCGAAACACATGATTTAGCATCTAATCAATGCGAAGTAAAAGGCTGATCTTCGAATCCATGCGAAGCAAATGGTTTAGCTTCAAATACTTGCGATACACTTGATTTAGCTTCAACAGCATGCGAAACAAACGAGTTAGCTTCAAATACATGCGAAACACATGATTTAGCTTCAAATCAATGCGAAGTAGGAGGCTTATCTTCGAAACCATGCGAAACATATGATATAGCTTCAAATACTTGTGATATACACGATTTAGCTTCAACCACATGCGAAACAAACGAGTTAGATTCAAATTCATGCGAAACACATGATTTAGCTTCAAATTAATGCGAAGTAGATGGATTATCTTCGAATGCATGCGACAAATGGTTTATCTTCAAATACTTGTGATATACATGATTTAGCTTTAACAGCATGCGAAACAAACGAGTTATCTTCAAATCCAATCCAAACACATGATTTAGCTTCAAATGAATGCGAAGAACATGGATTATCTTCGTATCCATGCGAAACAAATGGTTTAGCTTCAAATACTTGTGATGTACATGATTTAGCTTCAACTGCATGCGAAAAAAACGAGTTAGCTTCAAATCCATGCGAAACACATGATTTAGCATCTAATCAATGCGAAGTAGAAGGCTGATTTTCGAATCCATGCGAAGCAAATGGTTTGGCTTCAAATACTTGTGATACACTTGATTTAGCTTCAACAGCATGCGAAACAAACGAGTTAGATTCAAATCCATGCGAAACACATGAATTAGATTAAAATCAATGCGAAGTAGAAGGCTTACCTTCGAATCCGTGCGAAACAAATGGTTTAGCTTCAAATACTTGTGATATACATGATTTAGCTTCAACTGCATGCGAAACAAACGAGGTAGCTTCAAATCCATGTGAACACATGATTTAGCTTCAAATCAATGCGAAGTAGAAGGCTGATCTTCGAATCCATGCGAAACAATTGGATTAGCTTCATATACTTGTGGTATACATGATTTAGCTTCAACAGCATGCGAAATAAACGAGTTAGATTCAAATCCATGCGAAACACATGATCTAGCTTCAAATCAATGCGAAGAAGAAGGGTTATCTTCGAATCGATGCGAAACGAATAGTTTAGCTTCAATTACTTGTGATATACATGATTCAGCTTCAACTGCATGCGAAACAAACGAGTTAGATTCAAATCGATGCAAAACACATGATTTTGCATCTAATCAATGCGAAGTGGAAGGCTTACCTTCGAATCCATGCGAAACATATGATATAGCTTCAAATACTTGTGATATAAATGGTTCAGCTTCAACTGCATGCGAAACAAACGAGTTAGCTTCAAATCCATGCGAAACACATGATTTAGCTTCAAATCAATGCGAAGAAGAAGGTTTATCTTCGAATCCATGCGAAACGAATAGATTAGCTTCAAATACTTGTGATATTCATGATTCAGCTTCAACTGCATGCGAAACAAACGAGTTAGCTTCAAATCCATGCGAAACACATGATTTAGCATCAAGTCAACGCGAAGTTGATGGCTTAGCTTCAAATCCATGCGAAGCGAATGATTTAGCTTCACATACTTGTGAATATAAGTGATATAGCTTCAAATGCAGGCGAAACAAACGAGTTCGCTTCAAACCCATGCGAAACACATGATTTAGCTTCAAATCAATGCGAAGTATATGGATTATCTTCGAAACCATGCGAAAGAAATTGTTTAACTTCAAATACTTGTGATATACATGATTTAGCTTCAACAGCATGCGAAACAAACGAGTTAGCTTCAAATCCATGCGAAACACATGATTTAGATTACAATCAATGCGAAGTAGAAGGCTTATCTTCGAAACCATGCGAAACAAATGGATTAGCTTCATATACTTGTGATATACATGATTTAGCTTCAACAGCATGCGAAACAAACGAGTTAGCTTCAAATCCATGCGAAACACATGATTTAGCTTCAAATCAATGCGAAGAAGAATTGTTATCTTCGAATCCATGCGAAACGAATAGATTAGCTTCAAATACTTGTGATATTCATGATTCAGCTTCAACTGCATGCGAAACAAACGAGTTAGCTTCAAATCCATGCGAAACACATGATTTAGCATCAAGTCAACGCGAAGTTGATGGCTTAGCTTCAAATCCATGCGAAGCGAATGATTTAGCTTCACATACTTGTGAATATAAGTGATATAGCTTCAAATGCAGGCGAAACAAACGAGTTAGCTTCATACCCATGCGAAACACATGATTTAGCTTCAAATCAATGCGAAGTATATGGATTATCTTCGAAACCCATGCGAAACAAATTGTTTAACTTCAAATACTTGTGATATATATGATTTAGCTTCAACAGCATGCGAAACAAACGAGTTAGCTTCAAATCCATGCGAAACACATGATTTAGCTTCAAATCAATGCGAAGTAGGAGGCTTATCTTCGAATCCATGCGAAACATATGATATAGCTTCAAATACTTGTGATATACATGATTTAGCTTCAACAGCATGCGAAGCAAACGAGTTAACTTCAAGTCCAAGCGAAAAACATGATTTATCTTCAAATCAATGCTAAGTAGAATGCTTAGCTTCAAATCCATGGGAATCAAATGGTTTAGCTTAAAATACTTGTGATATACATGATTCAGCTTCAACTGCATGCGAAACAAACGAGTTAGCTTCAAATCCATGCGAAACACATGATTTAGATTAAAATCAATGCGAAGTAGAAGGCTTATCTTCGAATAAATGCGAAACAAATGATATAGCTTCAAATACTTGTGATATACATGATTTAGTTCTAACAGCATGCGAAACAAACGAGTTAGATTCAAATCCATGCGAAACACATGATTTATCTGCAAATCAATGCGAAGTAGAAGGCTTATCTTCGAAACCATGCGAAACAAATGGATTAGCTTCATATACTTGTGATATACATGATTTAGCTTCAACAGCATGCGAAACAAACGAGTTAGCTTCAAATCCATGCGAAACACATGATTTAGCTTCAAATCAATGCGAAGAAGAAGGGTTATCTTCGAATCCATGCGAAACGAATAGATTAGCTTCAAATACTTGTGATATTCATGATTCAGCTTCAACTGCATTTCGAAACAAACGAGTTAGCTTCAAATCCATGCGAAACACATGATTTAGATTAAAATCAATGCGAAGTAGAAGGCTTATCTTCGAATCCATGCGAAACATATGATATAGCTTCAAATACTTGTGATATACATGGTTCAGCTTCAACTGCATGCGAAACAAACGAGTTAGCTTCAAATCCATGCGAAACACATGATTTAGCTTCAAATCAATGCGAAGTAGGAGGCTTATCTTCGAATCCATGCGAAACATATGATATAGCTTCAAATACTTGTGATATACACGATGTAGCTTCAACAGCATGCGAAACAAACGAGTTAGATTCAAATCCATGCGAAACACATGATTTAGCTTCACATCAATGCGAAGTAGAAGGCTTATGTTCGAATCCATGCGAAACAATTGGATTAGCTTCATATACTTGCGATATACATGATTTAGCTTCAACAGCATGCGAAATAAACGAGTTAGATTCAAATCCATGCGAAACACATGATTTAACTTCAAATCAATGCGAAGTAGAAGGGTTATCTTCGAATCCATGCGAAACAAATGGTTTATCTTCAAATACTTGTGATATACATGATTCAGCTTCAACTGCATGCGAAACAAACGAGTTAGCTTCAAATCCATGCGAAACACATGATTTAGATTAAAATCAGTGCGAAGTAGAATTCTTATCTTCGAATAAATGCGAAACAAATGATATAGCTTCAAATACTTGTGATATACATGATTTAGTTCCAACAGCATGCGAAACAAACGAGTTAGATTCAAATCCATGCGAAGCACATGATTTAGCTTCAAATCAATACGAAGTAGATGGCTTATCTTCGAATACATGCGTAACAAATGGATTAGCTTCATATACTTGTGATATACATGATTTAGCTTCAACAGCGTACGAAATAAACGAGTTAGATTCAAATCCATGCGAAACACATGATTTAACTTGAAATCAATGCGAAGTAGAAGGGTTAGTTTCGAATCCATGCGAAGCAAATGGTTTGGCTTCAAATACTTGTGATATACATGATTTAGCTTCAACTGCATGCGAAACAAACGAGTTAACTTCAAATCCATGCGAAACACATGATTTAGCTTCAAATCAATGCGAAGTGGAAGGCTTACCTTCGAATCCATGCGAAACATACGATATAGCTTCAAATACTTGTGATATACATGGTTCAGATTCAACTGCATGCGAAACAAACGAGTTAGCTTCAAATCCATGCAAAACACATGATTTAGCTTCAAATCAATGCGAAGTAGGAGGCTTATCTTCGAATCCATGCGAAACATATGATATAGCTTCAAATACTTGTGATATACACGATGTAGCTTCAACAGCATGCGAAACAAACGAGTTAGATTCAAATCCATGCGAAACACATGATTTAGCTTCAAATCAATGCGAAGTAGAAGGCTTATGTTCGAATCCATGCGAAACAATTGGATTAGCTTCATATACTTGCGATATACATGATTTAGCTTCAACAGCATGCGAAATAAACGAGTTAGATTCAAATCCATGCGAAACACATGATTTAACTTCAAATCAATGCGAAGTAGAAGGGTTATCTTCGAATCCATGCGAAACAAATGGTTTAGCTGCAAATACTTGTGATATACATGATTTAGCTTCAACAGCATGCGAAACAAACGAGTTATCATCAAATCCAAGCGAAACACATGATTTAGCTTCAAATTAATGCGAAGTAGATGGATTATCTTCGAATGCATGCGACAAATGGTTTAGCTTCAAATACTTGTGATGTACATGATTTAGCTTCAACTGCATGCGAAAAAAACGAGTTTAGCTTCAAATCCATGCGAAACACATGATTTAGCTTCAAATCAATGCGAATTAGAAGGGTTATCTTCGAATCCATGAGAAACATATGATATAGCTTCAAATACTTGTGATATACATGATATAGATTCAACAGCATGCGAAACAAACGAGTTAGCTTCAAATCCATGCGAAACACATGATTTAGCTTCAAATCAATGCGAAGTAGGAGGCTTATCTTCGAATCCATGCGAAACATACGATATAGCTTCAAATACTTGTGATATACATGGTTCAGATTCAACTGCATGCGAAACAAACGAGTTAGCTCCAAATCCATGCGAAACACATGATTTAGCTTCAAATCAATGCGAAGTAGGAGGCTTATCTTCGAATCCATGCGAAACATATGGTATAGCTTCAAATACTTGTGATATACACGATGTAGCTTCAACTGCATGCGAAACAAACGAGTTAGCTTCAAATCCATGCGAAACACATGATTTAGATTAAAATCAATGCGAAGTAGAATTCTTATCTTCGAATAAATGCGAAACAAATGATATAGCTTCAAATACTTGTGATATACATGATTTAGTTCCAACAGCATGCGAAACAAACGAGTTAGATTCAAATCCATGCGAAACACATGATTTATCTTCAAATCAATGCGAAGTAGGAGGCTTATCTTCGAATCCATGCGAAACATATGATATAGCTTCAAATACTTGTGATATACATGATTTAGCTTCAACAGCATGCGAAGCAAACGAGTTAGCTTCAAATCCATGTGAAACACATGATTTAGCTTCAAATCAATGCGAAGTAGATGGATTATCTTCGAATCCATGCGAAACAAATGGTTTATCTTCAAATACTTGTGATATACATGATTCAGCTTCAACTGCATGCGAAACAAACGAGTTAGCTTCAAATCCATGCGAAACACATGATTTAGATTAAAATCAGTGCGAAGTAGAATTCTTATCTTCGAATAAATGCGAAACAAATGATATAGCTTCAAATACTTGTGATATACATGATTTAGTTCCAACAGCATGCGAAACAAACGAGTTAGATTCAAATCCATGCGAAACACATGATTTATCTTCAAATCAATGCGAAGTAGGAGGCTTATCTTCGAATCCATGCGAAACATATGATATAGCTTCAAATACTTGTGATATACATGATTTAGCTTCAACAGCATGCGAAGCAAACGAGTTAGCTTCAAATCCATGTGAAACACATGATTTAGCTTCAAATCAATGCGAAGTAGATGGATTATCTTCGAATCCATGCGAAACAAATGGTTTATCTTCAAATACTTGTGATATACATGATTTAGCTTTAACAGCATGCGAAACAAACGAGTTATCTTCAAATCCAATCCAAACACATGATTTAGCTTCAAATGAATGCGAAGAACATGGATTATCTTCGTATCCATGCGAAACAAATGGTTTAGCTTCAAATACTTGTGATGTACATGATTTAGCTTCAACTGCATGCGAAAAAAACGAGTTAGCTTCAAATCCATGCGAAACACATGATTTAGCATCTAATCAATGCGAAGTAGAAGGCTGATTTTCGAATCCATGCGAAGCAAATGGTTTGGCTTCAAATACTTGTGATACACTTGATTTAGCTTCAACAGCATGCGAAACAAACGAGTTAGATTCAAATCCATGCGAAACACATGATTTAGCTTCAAATCAATACGAAGTAGATGGCTTATCTTCGAATACATGCGAAACAAATGGATTAGCTTCATATACTTGTGATATACATGATTTAGCTTCAACAGCATACGAAATAAACGAGTTAGATTCAAATCCATGCGAAACACATGATTTAACTTGAAATCAATGCGAAGTAGAAGGGTTATTTTCGAATCCATGCGAAGCAAATGGTTTGGCTTCAAATACTTGTGATATACATGATTTAGCTTCAACTGCATGCGAAACAAACGAGTTAACTTCAAATCCATGCGAAACACATGATTTAGCTTCAAACCAATGCGAAGTGGAAGGCTTACCTTCGATTCCATGCGAAACATACGATATAGCTTCAAATACTTGTGATATACATGGTTCAGCTTCAACTGCATGCGAAACAAACGAGTTAGCTTCAAATCCATGCGAAACACATGATTTAGCTTCAAATCAATGCGAAGTAGGAGGCTTATCTTCGAATCCATGCGAAACAAATGGTTTAGCTTCAAATACTTGTGATATACATGATTTAGCTTCAACAGCATGCGAAACAAAAGAGTTATCTTCAAATCCAAGCGAAACACATGATTTAGCTTCAAATTAATGCGAAGTAGATGGATTATCTTCGAATGCATGCGACAAATGATTTAGCTTCAAATACTTGTGATGTACATGATTTAGCTTCAACTGCATGCGAAACAAACGAGTTAGATTCAAATCCGTGCGAAACACATGATTTAGCTTCAAATCAATGCGAAGTAGGAGGCTTATCTTCGAATCCATGCGAAACATACGATATAGCTTCAAATACTTGTGATATACATGGTTCAGATTCAACTGCATGCGAAACAAACGAGTTAGCTCCAAATCCATGCGAAACACATGATTTAGCTTCAAATCAATGCGAAGTAGGAGGCTTATCTTCGAATCCATGCGAAACATATGGTATAGCTTCAAATACTTGTGATATACACGATGTAGCTTCAACTGCATGCGAAACAAACGAGTTAGCTTCAAATCCATGCGAAACACATGATTTAGATTAAAATCAATGCGAAGTAGAATTCTTATCTTCGAATAAATGCGAAACAAATGATATAGCTTCAAATACTTGTGATATACATGATTTAGTTCCAACAGCATGCGAAACAAACGAGTTAGATTCAAATCCATGCGAAACACATGATTTATCTTCAAATCAATGCGAAGTAGGAGGCTTATCTTCGAATCCATGCGAAACATATGATATAGCTTCAAATACTTGTGATATACATGATTTAGCTTCAACAGCATGCGAAGCAAACGAGTTAGCTTCAAATCCATGTGAAACACATGATTTAGCTTCAAATCAATGCGAAGTAGATGGATTATCTTCGAATCCATGCGAAACAAATGGTTTATCTTCAAATACTTGTGATATACATGATTCAGCTTCAACTGCATGCGAAACAAACGAGTTAGCTTCAAATCCATGCGAAACACATGATTTAGATTAAAATCAGTGCGAAGTAGAATTCTTATCTTCGAATAAATGCGAAACAAATGATATAGCTTCAAATACTTGTGATATACATGATTTAGTTCCAACAGCATGCGAAACAAACGAGTTAGATTCAAATCCATGCGAAACACATGATTTATCTTCAAATCAATGCGAAGTAGGAGGCTTATCTTCGAATCCATGCGAAACATATGATATAGCTTCAAATACTTGTGATATACATGATTTAGCTTCAACAGCATGCGAAGCAAACGAGTTAGATTCAAATCCATGTGAAACACATGATTTAGCTTCAAATCAATGCGAAGTAGATGGATTATCTTCGAATCCATGCGAAACAAATGGTTTATCTTCAAATACTTGTGATATACATGATTTAGCTTTAACAGCATGCGAAACAAACGAGTTATCTTCAAATCCAATCCAAACACATGATTTAGCTTCAAATGAATGCGAAGAACATGGATTATCTTCGTATCCATGCGAAACAAATGGTTTAGCTTCAAATACTTGTGATGTACATGATTTAGCTTCAACTGCATGCGAAAAAAACGAGTTAGCTTCAAATCCATGCGAAACACATGATTTAGCATCTAATCAATGCGAAGTAGAAGGCTGATTTTCGAATCCATGCGAAGCAAATGGTTTGGCTTCAAATACTTGTGATACACTTGATTTAGCTTCAACAGCATGCGAAACAAACGAGTTAGATTCAAATCCATGCGAAACACATGATTTAGCTTCAAATCAATACGAAGTAGATGGCTTATCTTCGAATACATGCGAAACAAATGGATTAGCTTCATATACTTGTGATATACATGATTTAGCTTCAACAGCATACGAAATAAACGAGTTAGATTCAAATCCATGCGAAACACATGATTTAACTTGAAATCAATGCGAAGTAGAAGGGTTATTTTCGAATCCATGCGAAGCAAATGGTTTGGCTTCAAATACTTGTGATATACATGATTTAGCTTCAACTGCATGCGAAACAAACGAGTTAACTTCAAATCCATGCGAAACACATGATTTAGCTTCAAACCAATGCGAAGTGGAAGGCTTACCTTCGATTCCATGCGAAACATACGATATAGCTTCAAATACTTGTGATATACATGGTTCAGCTTCAACTGCATGCGAAACAAACGAGTTAGCTTCAAATCCATGCGAAACACATGATTTAGCTTCAAATCAATGCGAAGTAGGAGGCTTATCTTCGAATCCATGCGAAACAAATGGTTTAGTTTCAAATACTTGTGATATACATGATTTAGCTTCAACAGCATGCGAAACAAAAGAGTTATCTTCAAATCCAAGCGAAACACATGATTTAGCTTCAAATTAATGCGAAGTAGATGGATTATCTTCGAATGCATGCGACAAATGATTTAGCTTCAAATACTTGTGATGTACATGATTTAGCTTCAACTGCATGCGAAAAAAACGTGTGTAGCTTCAAATCCATGCGAAACACCTGATTTAGCTTCAAATCAATGCGAATTAGAAGGGTTATCTTCGAATCCATGAGAAACATATGATATAGCTTCAAATACTTGTGATATACATGATTTAGATTCAACAGCATGCGAAACAAACGAGTTAGATTCAAATCCGTGCGAAACACATGATTTAGCTTCAAATCAATGCGAAGTAGAAGGCTTATCTTCGAATCCATGCGAAACAATTGGATTAGCTTCATATACTTGTGTTATACATGATTTAGCTTCAACAGCATGCGAAATAAACGAGTTAACTTCAAGTCCAAGCGAAAAACATGATTTATCTTCAAATCAATGCTAAGTAGAAAGCTTAGCTTCAAATCCATGGGATTCAAATGGTTTAGCTTCAAATACTTGTGATATACAGGATTCAGCTTCAACTGCATGCGAAACAAACGAGTTAGCTTCAAATCCATGCGAAACACATGATTTAGATTAAAATCAATGCGAAGTAGAATTCTTATCTTCGAATAAATGCGAAACAAATGATATAGCTTCAAATACTTGTGATATACATGATTTAGTTCCAACAGCATGCGAAACAAACGAGATAGATTCAAATCCATGCGAAACACATGATTTATCTTCAAATCAATGCGAAGTAGGAGGCTTATCTTCGAATCCATGCGAAACATATGATATAGCTTCAAATACTTGTGATATACATGATTTAGCTTCAACAGCATGCGAAATAAACGAGTTAACTTCAAGTCCAAGCGAAAAACATGATTTATCTTCAAATCAATGCTAAGTAGAAAGCTTAGCTTCAAATCCATGGGAATCAAATGGTTTAGCTTCAAATACTTGTGATATACATGATTCAGCTTCAACTGCATGCGAAACAAACGAGTTAGCTTCAAATCCATGCGAAACACATGATTTAGATTAAAATCAATGCGAAGTAGAAGGCTTATCTTCGAAACCATGCGAAACAAATGGATTAGCTTCATATACTTGTGATATACATGATTTAGCTTCAACAGCATGCGAAATAAAGGAGTTAGCTTCAAACCCATGCGAAACACATGATTTAGCTTCAAATCAATGCGAAGAAGAAGGGTTATCTTCGAATCCATGCGAAACGAATAGATTAGCTTCAAATACCTGTGATATTCATGATTCAGCTTCAACTGCATGCGAAACAAACCAGTTAGCTTAAAATCCATGCGAAACACATGATTTAGCATCAAGTCAACGCGAAGTTGATGGCTTATGTTAGAATCCATGCGAAACAATTGGATTAGCTTCATATACTTGTGTTATACATGATTTAGCTTCAACAGCATGCGAAATAAACGAGTTAGATTCAAATCCATACGAAACACAGGATTTAACATCAAATCAATGCGAACTAGAAGGGTTATCTTCGAATCCATGCGAAACAAATGGTTTAGCTGCAAATACTTGTGATATACATGATTTAGATTCAACAGCATGCGAAACAAACGAGTTAGCTTCAAATCCATGCGAAACACATGATTTAGCTTCAAAACAATGCGAAGTAGATGGATTATCTTCGAATCCATGCGAATCAAATGGTTTATCTTCAAATACTTGTGATATACATGATTTAGCTTTAACAGCATGCGAAACAAACGAGTTAACTTCGAATCCATGCGAAACGAATAGTTTAGCTTCAAATACTTGTGATGTACATGATTCAGCTTCAACTGCATGCGAAACAAACGAGTTAGCTTCAAATCCTTGCGAAACGCATGATTTAGATTAAAATCAATGCTAAGTAGAAGGCTTATCTTCGAATCCATGCGAAACAAATGGATTAGCTTCAAATACTTGTGATATACATGATTCAGCTTCAACAGCATGCGAAACAAACGAGTCAGCTTCAAATCCATGCGAAACACAAGATTTAGCATCAAATTAATGCGAAGTGGATGGCTGATCTTCGAATCCATGCGAGGTAAATGGTTTAGCTTCAAATACTTGTGATATACATTATTTAGCTTCAACAGCATGCGAAACAAACGAGCTAGCTTCAAATCCATGCGAAACACATGATTTAGCATCAAATCAATGCGAAGTAGAAGGCTTATCTTCGAATCCATGCGAAACAAATGGTTTAGCTTCAAATACTTGTGATATACATGATTTAGCTACAACTGCATGCGAAAAAAACGAGTTAGCTTCAAAACCAAGCGAATCACATGATTTAGCCTCAAATCAATGCGAAGTAGAAGGCTTATATTCGAATCCATGCGAAACAAATGGTTTAGCTTCAAATACTTGTGATATACATGATTTAGCTTCAACTGCATGCGAAACAAAAGAGTTAGCTTAAAATCCATGCGGAACACATGATTTAGCTTCAAATCAATGCGAAGTAGAAGGCTGATCTTCGAATCCATGCGAAGCAAATGGTTTAGCTTCAAATACTTGTGATACACTTGATTTAGCTTCAACTGCTCGCGAATCAAACAAGTTAGTTTCAAATAAATGCGAACACATGATTTAGCTTCAAATCAACACGAAGTAGGAGGCTTATCTTCGATTCCATGCGATACAAATGGTTTAGCTTCAAATACATGTGATGTACATGATTTAGCTACAACAGCATCCGAAACAAACGAGTTAGCTTCAAATCCATGCGAAACACATGATTTAGATTAAAATCAATGCGAAGTAGAAGGCTTATCTTCGAATCCATGCGAAACAAATGGTTTAGCTTCAAATACTTGTGATATACATGATTTAGCTTCAACTGCATGCGAAACAAACGAGTTAGCTTATAATCCATGCGAAACACATGATTTAGCCACAAATCAATGCGAATTAGAAGGGTTATCTTCGAATCCATGCGAAACAAATGATATAGATTCAAATACTTGTGATATACGTGATTTAGCTTCAACTGCATGCGAAACAAACGAGGTAGCTTCAAATCCATGCGAACACATGATTTAGCTTCAAATCAATGCGAAGTAGAAGGCTGTTCTTCGAATCCATGCGAAGCAAATGGTTTGGCTTCAAATACTTCTGCTGCACTTGATTTAGCTTCAACAGCATGCGAAACAAACGAGTTCGATTCAAATCCATGCGAAACACATGATTTAGCTTCAAATCAATGCGAAGTACATGGGTTATCTTCGAATCCATGCGAAACAAATTGTTTAACTTCAAATACTTGTGATATACATGATTTAGCTTCAACAGCATGCGAAACAAACGAGTTCGATTCAAATCCATGCGAAACACATGATTTAGTTTCAAATCAATGCGGAGTGGAAGGCTTATCCTCGAATCCATGCGAAACGAATAGTTTAGGTTCAAATACTTGTGATATACATGATTCAGCTTCAACTGCATGCCAAAAAAACGAGTTAGCATCAAATACATGCGAAACACATGATTTAGCATCAAATCAATGCGAAGTAGAAGGCTGTTCTTCGAATCCATGCGAAGCAAATGGTTTAGCTTCAAATACTTGTGATATACATGATTTAGCTTCAACAGCATGCGAAACAAATGTGTTATATTCAAATGCAAGCGAAACACATGATTTATCTTCAAATCAATGCGAAGTAGAAAGGTTAGCCTCAAAACCATGGGAATCATATGGTTTTGCTTCAAATACTTGTGATATGCATGATTTAGCTTCAACTACTAGCGAAAAAAACGAGTTAGCTTCAAATCCAAGCGAAACACATGATTTAGCCTCAAATCAATGCGAATTAGAAGGGTTATCTTCGAATCCATGCGAAACAAATGATATAGATTCAAATACTTGTGATATACATGATTTAGCTTCAACAGCATCCGAAACAAACGAGTTAGATTCAAATCCATGCGAAACACATGATTTAGCTTCAAATCAATGCGAAGTAGAAGGCTTACCTTCGAATCTATGCGAAACAAATGGATTAGCTTCTTATACTTGTGATATACATGACTTAGCTTCAACAGCATGCGAAATAAACGAGTTAGATTCAAATCCATGCGAAACACATGATTTAGCTTCAAATCAATGCGAAGTAGAAGGATTATCTTCGTATCCATGCGAAACAAATGATTTAGCTGCAAATACTTGTGATATACGTGATTTAGCTTCAACTGCATGCGAAACAAACGAGTTAACTTCGAATCCATGCGAAACGAATAGTTTAGCTTCAAATACTTGTGATGTACATGATTCAGCTTCAACTGCATGCGAAACAAACGAGTTAGCTTCAAATCCTTGCGAAACGCATGATTTAGATTAAAATCAATGCTAAGTAGAAGGCTTATCTTCGAATCCATGCGAAACAAATGGCTTAGCTTCAAATACTTGTGATATACATGATTTAGCTTCAACAGCATGCGAAACAAACGAGTCAGCTTCAAATCCATGCGAAACACAAGATTTAGCATCAAATTAATGCGAAGTGGATGGCTGATCTTCGAATCCATGCGAGGTAAATGGTTTAGCTTCAAATACTTGTGATATACATTATTTAGCTTCAACAGCATGCGAAACAAACGAGCTAGCTTCAAATCCATGCGAAACACATGATTTAGCATCAAATCAATGCGAAGTAGAAGGCTTATCTTCGAATCCATGCGAAACAAATGGTTTAGCTTCAAATACTTGTGATATACATGATTTAGCTACAACTGCATGCGAAAAAAACGAGTTAGCTTCAAAACCAAGCGAATCACATGATTTAGCCTCAAATCAATGCGAAGTAGAAGGCTTATATTCGAATCCATGCGAAACAAATGGTTTAGCTTCAAATACTTGTGATATACATGATTTAGCTTCAACTGCATGCGAAACAAAAGAGTTAGCTTAAAATCCATGCGGAACACATGATTTAGCTTCAAATCAATGCGAAGTAGAAGGCTGATCTTCGAATCCATGCGAAGCAAATGGTTTAGCTTCAAATACTTGTGATACACTTGATTTAGCTTCAACTGCTCGCGAATCAAACAAGTTAGTTTCAAATAAATGCGAACACATGATTTAGCTTCAAATCAACACGAAGTAGGAGGCTTATCTTCGATTCCATGCGATACAAATGGTTTAGCTTCAAATACATGTGATGTACATGATTTAGCTACAACAGCATCCGAAACAAACGAGTTAGCTTCAAATCCATGCGAAACACATGATTTAGATTAAAATCAATGCGAAGTAGAAGGCTTATCTTCGAATCCATGCGAAACAAATGGTTTAGCTTCAAATACTTGTGATATACATGATTTAGCTTCAACTGCATGCGAAACAAACGAGTTAGCTTATAATCCATGCGAAACACATGATTTAGCCACAAATCAATGCGAATTAGAAGGGTTATCTTCGAATCCATGCGAAACAAATGATATAGATTCAAATACTTGTGATATACGTGATTTAGCTTCAACTGCATGCGAAACAAACGAGGTAGCTTCAAATCCATGCGAACACATGATTTAGCTTCAAATCAATGCGAAGTAGAAGGCTGTTCTTCGAATCCATGCGAAGCAAATGGTTTGGCTTCAAATACTTCTGCTGCACTTGATTTAGCTTCAACAGCATGCGAAACAAACGAGTTCGATTCAAATCCATGCGAAACACATGATTTAGCTTCAAATCAATGCGAAGTACATGGGTTATCTTCGAATCCATGCGAAACAAATTGTTTAACTTCAAATACTTGTGATATACATGATTTAGCTTCAACAGCATGCGAAACAAACGAGTTCGATTCAAATCCATGCGAAACACATGATTTAGTTTCAAATCAATGCGGAGTGGAAGGCTTATCCTCGAATCCATGCGAAACGAATAGTTTAGGTTCAAATACTTGTGATATACATGATTCAGCTTCAACTGCATGCCAAAAAAACGAGTTAGCATCAAATACATGCGAAACACATGATTTAGCATCAAATCAATGCGAAGTAGAAGGCTGTTCTTCGAATCCATGCGAAGCAAATGGTTTAGCTTCAAATACTTGTGATATACATGATTTAGCTTCAACAGCATGCGAAACAAATGTGTTATATTCAAATGCAAGCGAAACACATGATTTATCTTCAAATCAATGCGAAGTAGAAAGGTTAGCCTCAAAACCATGGGAATCATATGGTTTTGCTTCAAATACTTGTGATATGCATGATTTAGCTTCAACTACTAGCGAAAAAAACGAGTTAGCTTCAAATCCAAGCGAAACACATGATTTAGCCTCAAATCAATGCGAATTAGAAGGGTTATCTTCGAATCCATGCGAAACAAATGATATAGATTCAAATACTTGTGATATACATGATTTAGCTTCAACAGCATCCGAAACAAACGAGTTAGATTCAAATCCATGCGAAACACATGATTTAGCTTCAAATCAATGCGAAGTAGAAGGCTTACCTTCGAATCTATGCGAAACAAATGGATTAGCTTCTTATACTTGTGATATACATGACTTAGCTTCAACAGCATGCGAAATAAACGAGTTAGATTCAAATCCATGCGAAACACATGATTTAGCTTCAAATCAATGCGAAGTAGAAGGATTATCTTCGTATCCATGCGAAACAAATGATTTAGCTGCAAATACTTGTGATATACGTGATTTAGCTTCAACTGCATGCGAAACAAACGAGTTAACTTCGAATCCATGCGAAACGAATAGTTTAGCTTCAAATACTTGTGATGTACATGATTCAGCTTCAACTGCATGCGAAACAAACGAGTTAGCTTCAAATCCTTGCGAAACGCATGATTTAGATTAAAATCAATGCTAAGTAGAAGGCTTATCTTCGAATCCATGCGAAACAAATGGCTTAGCTTCAAATACTTGTGATATACATGATTTAGCTTCAACAGCATGCGAAACAAACGAGTCAGCTTCAAATCCATGCGAAACACAAGATTTAGCATCAAATTAATGCGAAGTGGATGGCTGATCTTCGAATCCATGCGAGGTAAATGGTTTAGCTTCAAATACTTGTGATATACATTATTTAGCTTCAACAGCATGCGAAACAAACGAGATAGCTTCAAATCCATGAGAAACACATGATTTAGCATCAAATCAATGCGAAGTAGAAGGCTTATCTTCGAATCCATGCGAAACAAATGGTTTAGCTTCAAATACTTGTGATATACATGATTTAGCTACAACTGCATGCGAAAAAAACGAGTTAGCTTCAAAACCAAGCGAATCACATGGTTTACCCTCAAATCATTGCGAAGTAGAAGGCTTATCTTCGAATCCATGCGAAACAAATGGGTTAGCTTCAAATACTTGTGATATACATGATTTAGCTTCAACAGCATGCGAAACAAACGAGTCAGCTTCAAATCCATGCGAAACACAAGATTTAGCATCAAATTAATGCGAAGTGGATGGCTGATCTTCGAATCCATGCGAGGTAAATGGTTTAGCTTCAAATACTTGTGATATACATTATTTAGCTTCAACAGCATGCGAAACAAACGAGCTAGCTTCAAATCCATGAGAAACACATGATTTAGCATCAAATCAATGCGAAGTAGAAGGCTTATCTTCGAATCCATGCGAAACAAATGGTTTAGCTTCAAATACTTGTGATATACGTGATTTAGCTTCAACTGCATGCGAAATAAACGAGTTAGATTCAAATCCATGCGAAACACATGACTTAGCTTCAAATCAATGCGAAGTAGAAGGCTTATCTTCGAATCCATGCGAAACAAATGGTTTAGCTTCAAATACTTGTGATATACATGATTTAGCTTCAACTGCATGCGAAAAAAACGAGTTAGCTTCAAATCCATGCGAAACACATGATTTAGCTTCAAATCAATGCGAATTAGAAGGGTTATCTTCGAATCCATGCGAAACAAATGATATAGCTTCAAATACATGTGATATACATGATTTAACTTCAACAGCATGCGAAACAAACGAGTTAGATTCAAATCCATGCGAAACACATGATTTAGCTTCAAATCAATGCGAAGTAGAAGGCTTATGTTAGACTCCATGCGAAACAATTGGATTAGCTTCATATACTTGTGTTATACATGATTTAGCTTCAACAGCATGCGAAATAAACGAGTTAGATTCAAATCCATGCGAAACACATGATTTAACTTCAAATTAATGCGAACTAGAAGGGTTATCTTCGAATCCATGCGAAACAAATGGTTTAGCTGCAAATACTTGTGATATACATGATTTAGATTCAACAGCATGCGAAACAAACGAGTTAGCTTCAAATCCATGCGAGACACATGATTTAGCTTCAAAACAATGCGAAGTAGATGGATTATCTTCGACTCCATGCGAAACAAATGGTTTATCTTGAAATACTTGTGATATACATGATTTAGCTTTAACAGCATGCGAAACAAACGAGTTAGCTTCAAATCCATGCGAAACACATGATTTAGCATCTAATCAATGCGAAGTAGAAGGCTGATTTTCGAATCCATGCGAAGCAAATGGTTTGGCTTCAAATACTTGTGATATACATGATTTAGCTTCAACTGCATGCGAAACAAACGAGTTAACTTCAAATCCATGCGAAACACATGACTTAGCTTCAAATGAATGCGAAGAACATGGATTATCTTCGAATCCATGCGAAACAAATGGTTTAGCTTCAAATACTTGTGATGTACATGATTTAGCTTCAACTGCATGCGAAAAAACCGAGTTAGCTTCAAATCGATGCGAAACACATGATTTTGCATCTAATCAATGCGAAGTGGAAGGCTTACCTTCGAATCCATGCGAAACATATGATATAGCTTCAAATACTTGTGATATACACGATGTAGCTTCAACAGCATGCGAAACAAACGAGTTAGATTCAAATCCATGCGAAACACATGATTTAGCTTCAAATCAATGCGAAGTAGAAGGCTTATGTTCGAATCCATGCGAAACTATTGGATTAGCTTCATATACTTGCGATATACATGATTTAGCTTCAACAGCATGCGAAATAAACGAGTTAGATTCAAATCCATGCGAAACACATGATTTAGCTTCAAATCAATGTGATGTGGAAGGCTTACCTTCGAATCCATGCGAAACGAATAGTTTAGCTTCAAATACTAGTGATATACATGGTTCAGCTTCAACTGCATGCGAAACAAACGAGTTAGCTTCAAATCCATGCGAAACACATGATTTAGCTTCAAATCAATGCGAAGTAGGAGGCTTATCTTCGAATCCATGCGAAACAAATGGTTTATCTTCAAATACTTGTGATATACATGATTTAGCTTTAACAGCATGCGAAACAAACGAGTTATCTTCAAATCCAATCGAAACACATGATTTAGCATCAAATGAATGCGAAGAACATGGATTATCTTCGAATCCATGCGAAACAAATGGTTGAGCTTCAATTACTTGTGATGTACATGATTTAGCTTCAACTGCATGCGAAACAAACGAGTTGACATCAAATCCATGCGAAACACATGATTTAGCTTCAAATCAATGCGAAGTGGAAGGCTTACCTTCGAATCCATGCGAAACATATGATATAGCTTCAAATACTTGTGATATACACGATTTAGCTTCAACAGCATGCGAAACAAACGAGTTTGATTCAAATCCATGCGAAACACATGATTTAGCTTCAAATCAATGCGAAGTAGAAGGCTTATGTTCGAATCCATGCGAAACAATTGGATTAGCTTCATATACTTTCGATATACATGATTTAGTTTCAACAGCATGCGAAATAAACGAGTTAGATTCAAATCGATGCGAAACACATGATTTAGCTTCAAATCAATGCGAAGTAGATGGATTATCTTCGAATGCATGCGACAAATGGTTTAGCTTCAAATACTTGTGATGTACATGATTTAGCTTCAACTGCATGCGAAAAAAACGAGTTAGCTTCAAATCCATGCGAAACACATGATTTAGCTTCAAATCAATGCGAAGTAGGAGGCTTATCTTCGAATCCATGCGAAACAAATGGTTTAGCTTCAAATACTTGTGATATACATGATTTAGCTTCAACAGCATGCGAAACAAACGAGTTATCTTCAAATCCAAGCGAAACACATGATTTAGCTTCAAATTAATGCGAAGTAGATGGATTATCTTCGAATGCATGCGACAAATGGTTTAGCTTCAAATACTTGTGATGTACATGATTTAGCTTCAACTGCATGCGAAAAAAACGAGTTTAGCTTCAAATCCATGCGAAACACATGATTTAGCTTCAAATCAATGCGAATTAGAAGGGTTATCTTCGAATCCATGCAAAACATATGATATAGCTTCAAATACTTGTGATATACATGATTTAGATTCAACAGCATGCGAAACAAACGAGTTAGCTTCAAATCCATGCGAAACACATGATTTAGCTTCAAAACAATGCGAAGTAGATGGATTATCTTCGAATCCATGCGAAACAAATGGTTTATCTTCAAATACTTGTGATATACATGATTTAGCTTTAACAGCATGCGAAACAAACGAGTTATCTTCAAATCCAATCGAAACACATGATTTAGCTTCAAATGAATGCGAAGAACATGGATTATCTTCGAATCCATGCGAAACAAATGGTTGAGCTTCAAATACTTGTGATGTACATGATTTAGCTTCAACTGCATGCGAAAAAAACGAGTTAGCTTCAAATCCATGCGAAACACATGATTTATCTTCAAATCTATGCGAAGTAGAAGGCTGATTTTCGAATCCATGCGAAGCAAATGGTTTGGCTTCAAACCAATGCGAAGTGGAAGGCTTACCTTCGATTCCATGCGAAACATACGATATAGCTTCAAATACTTGTGATATACATGGTTCAGCTTCAACTGCATGCGAAACAAACGAGTTAGCTTCAAATCCATGCGAAACACATGATTTAGCTTCAAATTAATGCGAAGTAGATGGATTATCTTCGAATGCATGCGACAAATGATTTAGCTTCAAATACTTGTGATGTACATGATTTAGCATCAACTGCATGCGAAAAAAACGTGTGTAGCTTCAAATCCATGCGAAACACCTGATTTAGCTTCAAATCAATGCGAATTAGAAGGGTTATCTTCGAATCCATGAGAAACATATGATATAGCTTCAAATACTTGTGATATACATGATTTAGATTCAACAGCATGCGAAACAAACGAGTTAGATTCAAATCCGTGCGAAACACATGATTTAGCTTCAAATCAATGCGAAGTAGAAGGCTTATCTTCGAATCCATGCGAAACAATTGGATTAGCTTCATATACTTGTGTTATACATGATTTAGCTTCAACAGCATGCGAAATAAACGAGTTAACTTCAAGTCCAAGCGAAAAACATGATTTATCTTCAAATCAATGCTAAGTAGAAAGCTTAGCTTCAAATCCATGGGATTCAAATGGTTTAGCTTCAAATACTTGTGATATACAGGATTCAGCTTCAACTGCATGCGAAACAAACGAGTTAGCTTCAAATCCATGCGAAACACATGATTTAGATTAAAATCAATGCGAAGTAGAATTCTTATCTTCGAATAAATGCGAAACAAATGATATAGCTTCAAATACTTGTGATATACATGATTTAGTTCCAACAGCATGCGAAACAAACGAGTTAGATTCAAATCCATGCGAAACACATGATTTATCTTCAAATCAATGCGAAGTAGGAGGCTTATCTTCGAATCCATGCGAAACATATGATATAGCTTCAAATACTTGTGATATACATGATTTAGCTTCAACAGCATGCGAAATAAACGAGTTAACTTCAAGTCCAAGCGAAAAACATGATTTATCTTCAAATCAATGCTAAGTAGAAAGCTTAGCTTCAAATCCATGGGAATCAAATGGTTTAGCTTCAAATACTTGTGATATACATGATTCAGCTTCAACTGCATGCGAAACAAACGAGTTAGCTTCAAATCCATGCGAAACACATGATTTAGATTAAAATCAATGCGAAGTAGAAGGCTTATCTTCGAATAAATGCGAAACAAATGATATAGCTTCAAATACTTGTGATATACATGATTTAGTTCCAACAGCATGCGAAACAAACGAGTTAGATTCAAATCCATGCGAAACACATGATTTATCTTCAAATCAATGCGAAGTAGAAGGCTTATCTTCGAAACCATGCGAAACAAATGGATTAGCTTCATATACTTGTGATATACATGATTTAGCTTCAACAGCATGCGAAATAAAGGAGTTAGCTTCAAACCCATGCGAAACACATGATTTAGCTTCAAATCAATGCGAAGAAGAAGGGTTATCTTCGAATCCATGCGAAACGAATAGATTAGCTTCAAATACCTGTGATATTCATGATTCAGCTTCAACTGCATGCGAAACAAACCAGTTAGCTTAAAATCCATGCGAAACACATGATTTAGCATCAAGTCAACGCGAAGTTGATGGCTTATGTTAGAATCCATGCGAAACAATTGGATTAGCTTCATATACTTGTGTTATACATGATTTAGCTTCAACAGCATGCGAAATAAACGAGTTAGATTCAAATCCATACGAAACACAGGATTTAACATCAAATCAATGCGAACTAGAAGGGTTATCTTCGAATCCATGCGAAACAAATGGTTTAGCTGCAAATACTTGTGATATACATGATTTAGATTCAACAGCATGCGAAACAAACGAGTTAGCTTCAAATCCATGCGAAACACATGATTTAGCTTCAAAACAATGCGAAGTAGATGGATTATCTTCGAATCCATGCGAAACAAATGGTTTATCTTCAAATACTTGTGATATACATGATTTAGCTTTAACAGCATGCGAAACAAACGAGTTAACTTCGAATCCATGCGAAACGAATAGTTTAGCTTCAAATACTTGTGATGTACATGATTCAGCTTCAACTGCATGCGAAAAAAACGAGTTTAGCTTCAAATCCATGCGAAACACATGATTTAGCTTCAAATCAATGCGAATTAGAAGGGTTATCTTCGAATCCATGCAAAACATATGATATAGCTTCAAATACTTGTGATATACATGATTTAGATTCAACAGCATGCGAAACAAACGAGTTAGCTTCAAATCCATGCGAAACACATGATTTAGCTTCAAAACAATGCGAAGTAGATGGATTATCTTCGAATCCATGCGAAACAAATGGTTTATCTTCAAATACTTGTGATATACATGATTTAGCTTTAACAGCATGCGAAACAAACGAGTTATCTTCAACTCCAATCGAAACACATGATTTAGCTTCAAATGAATGCGAAGAACATGGATTATCTTCGAATCCATGCGAAACAAATGGTTGAGCTTCAAATACTTGTGATGTACATGATTTAGCTTCAACTGCATGCGAAAAAAACGAGTTAGCTTCAAATCCATGCGAAACACATGATTTATCTTCAAATCTATGCGAAGTAGAAGGCTGATTTTCGAATCCATGCGAAGCAAATGGTTTGGCTTCAAACCAATGCGAAGTGGAAGGCTTACCTTCGATTCCATGCGAAACATACGATATAACTTCAAATACTTGTGATATACATGGTTCAGCTTCAACTGCATGCGAAACAAACGAGTTAGCTTCAAATCCATGCGAAACACATGATTTAGCTTCAAATCAATGCGAAGTAGGAGGCTTATCTTCGAATCCATGCGAAACAAATGGTTTAGCTTCAAATACTTGTGATATACATGATTTAGCTTCAACAGCATGCGAAACAAAAGAGTTATCTTCAAATCCAAGCGAAACACATGATTTAGCTTCAAATTAATGCGAAGTAGATGGATTATCTTCGAATGCATGCGACAAATGATTTAGCTTCAAATACTTGTGATGTACATGATTTAGCATCAACTGCATGCGAAAAAAACGTGTGTAGCTTCAAATCCATGCGAAACACCTGATTTAGCTTCAAATCAATGCGAATTAGAAGGGTTATCTTCGAATCCATGAGAAACATATGATATAGCTTCAAATACTTGTGATATACATGATTTAGATTCAACAGCATGCGAAACAAACGAGTTAGATTCAAATCCGTGCGAAACACATGATTTAGCTTCAAATCAATGCGAAGTAGAAGGCTTATCTTCGAATCCATGCGAAACAATTGGATTAGCTTCATATACTTGTGTTATACATGATTTAGCTTCAACAGCATGCGAAATAAACGAGTTAACTTCAAGTCCAAGCGAAAAACATGATTTATCTTCAAATCAATGCTAAGTAGAAAGCTTAGCTTCAAATCCATGGGATTCAAATGGTTTAGCTTCAAATACTTGTGATATACAGGATTCAGCTTCAACTGCATGCGAAACAAACGAGTTAGCTTCAAATCCATGCGAAACACATGATTTAGATTAAAATCAATGCGAAGTAGAATTCTTATCTTCGAATAAATGCGAAACAAATGATATAGCTTCAAATACTTGTGATATACATGATTTAGTTCCAACAGCATGCGAAACAAACGAGTTAGATTCAAATCCATGCGAAACACATGATTTATCTTCAAATCAATGCGAAGTAGGAGGCTTATCTTCGAATCCATGCGAAACATATGATATAGCTTCAAATACTTGTGATATACATGATTTAGCTTCAACAGCATGCGAAATAAACGAGTTAACTTCAAGTCCAAGCGAAAAACATGATTTATCTTCAAATCAATGCTAAGTAGAAAGCTTAGCTTCAAATCCATGGGAATCAAATGGTTTAGCTTCAAATACTTGTGATATACATGATTCAGCTTCAACTGCATGCGAAACAAACGAGTTAGCTTCAAATCCATGCGAAACACATGATTTAGATTAAAATCAATGCGAAGTAGAAGGCTTATCTTCGAATAAATGCGAAACAAATGATATAGCTTCAAATACTTGTGATATACATGATTTAGTTCCAACAGCATGCGAAACAAACGAGTTAGATTCAAATCCATGCGAAACACATGATTTATCTTCAAATCAATGCGAAGTAGAAGGCTTATCTTCGAAACCATGCGAAACAAATGGATTAGCTTCATATACTTGTGATATACATGATTTAGCTTCAACAGCATGCGAAATAAAGGAGTTAGCTTCATACCCATGCGAAACACATGATTTAGCTTCAAATCAATGCGAAGAAGAAGGGTTATCTTCGAATCCATGCGAAACGAATAGATTAGCTTCAAATACCTGTGATATTCATGATTCAGCTTCAACTGCATGCGAAACAAACCAGTTAGCTTAAAATCCATGCGAAACACATGATTTAGCATCAAGTCAACGCGAAGTTGATGGCTTATGTTAGAATCCATGCGAAACAATTGGATTAGCTTCATATACTTGTGTTATACATGATTTAGCTTCAACAGCATGCGAAATAAACGAGTTAGATTCAAATCCATACGAAACACAGGATTTAACATCAAATCAATGCGAACTAGAAGGGTTATCTTCGAATCCATGCGAAACAAATGGTTTAGCTGCAAATACTTGTGATATACATGATTTAGATTCAACAGCATGCGAAACAAACGAGTTAGCTTCAAATCCATGCGAAACACATGATTTAGCTTCAAAACAATGCGAAGTAGATGGATTATCTTCGAATCCATGCGAAACAAATGGTTTATCTTCAAATACTTGTGATATACATGATTTAGCTTTAACAGCATGCGAAACAAACGAGTTAACTTCGAATCCATGCGAAACGAATAGTTTAGCTTCAAATACTTGTGATGTACATGATTCAGCTTCAACTGCATGCGAAACAAACGAGTTAGCTTCAAATCCTTGCGAAACGCATGATTTAGATTAAAATCAATGCTAAGTAGAAGGCTTATCTTCGAATCCATGCGAAACAAATGGATTAGCTTCAAATACTTGTGATATACATGATTCAGCTTCAACAGCATGCGAAACAAACGAGTCAGCTTCAAATCCATGCGAAACACAAGATTTAGCATCAAATTAATGCGAAGTGGATGGCTGATCTTCGAATCCATGCGAGGTAAATGGTTTAGCTTCAAATACTTGTGATATACATTATTTAGCTTCAACAGCATGCGAAACAAACGAGCTAGCTTCAAATCCATGCGAAACACATGATTTAGCATCAAATCAATGCGAAGTAGAAGGCTTATCTTCGAATCCATGCGAAACAAATGGTTTAGCTTCAAATACTTGTGATATACATGATTTAGCTACAACTGCATGCGAAAGAAACGAGTTAGCTTCAAAACCAAGCGAATCACATGATTTAGCCTCAAATCAATGCGAAGTAGAAGGCTTATATTCGAATCCATGCGAAACAAATGGTTTAGCTTCAAATACTTGTGATATACATGATTTAGCTTCAACTGCATGCGAAACAAAAGAGTTAGCTTAAAATCCATGCGGAACACATGATTTAGCTTCAAATCAATGCGAAGTAGAAGGCTGATCTTCGAATCCATGCGAAGCAAATGGTTTAGCTTCAAATACTTGTGATACACTTGATTTAGCTTCAACTGCTCGCGAATCAAACAAGTTAGTTTCAAATAAATGCGAACACATGATTTAGCTTCAAATCAACACGAAGTAGGAGGCTTATCTTCGATTCCATGCGATACAAATGGTTTAGCTTCAAATACATGTGATGTACATGATTTAGCTACAACAGCATCCGAAACAAACGAGTTAGCTTCAAATCCATGCGAAACACATGATTTAGATTAAAATCAATGCGAAGTAGAAGGCTTATCTTCGAATCCATGCGAAACAAATGGTTTAGCTTCAAATACTTGTGATATACATGATTTAGCTTCAACTGCATGCGAAACAAACGAGTTAGCTTATAATCCATGCGAAACACATGATTTAGCCACAAATCAATGCGAATTAGAAGGGTTATCTTCGAATCCATGCGAAACAAATGATATAGATTCAAATACTTGTGATATACGTGATTTAGCTTCAACTGCAAGCGAAACAAACGAGGTAGCTTCAAATCCATGCGAACACATGATTTAGCTTCAAATCAATGCGAAGTAGAAGGCTGTTCTTCGAATCCATGCGAAGCAAATGGTTTGGCTTCAAATACTTCTGCTGCACTTGATTTAGCTTCAACAGCATGCGAAACAAACGAGTTCGATTCAAATCCATGCGAAACACATGATTTAGCTTCAAATCAATGCGAAGTACATGGGTTATCTTCGAATCCATGCGAAACAAATTGTTTAACTTCAAATACTTGTGATATACATGATTTAGCTTCAACAGCATGCGAAACAAACGAGTTCGATTCAAATCCATGCGAAACACATGATTTAGTTTCAAATCAATGCGGAGTGGAAGGCTTATCCTCGAATCCATGCGAAACGAATAGTTTAGGTTCAAATACTTGTGATATACATGATTCAGCTTCAACTGCATGCCAAAAAAACGAGTTAGCATCAAATACATGCGAAACACATGATTTAGCATCAAATCAATGCGAAGTAGAAGGCTGTTCTTCGAATCCATGCGAAGCAAATGGTTTAGCTTCAAATACTTGTGATATACATGATTTAGCTTCAACAGCATGCGAAACAAATGTGTTATATTCAAATGCAAGCGAAACACATGATTTATCTTCAAATCAATGCGAAGTAGAAAGGTTAGCCTCAAAACCATGGGAATCATATGGTTTTGCTTCAAATACTTGTGATATGCATGATTTAGCTTCAACTACTAGCGAAAAAAACGAGTTAGCTTCAAATCCAAGCGAAACACATGATTTAGCCTCAAATCAATGCGAATTAGAAGGGTTATCTTCGAATCCATGCGAAACAAATGATATAGATTCAAATACTTGTGATATACATGATTTAGCTTCAACAGCATCCGAAACAAACGAGTTAGATTCAAATCCATGCGAAACACATGATTTAGCTTCAAATCAATGCGAAGTAGAAGGCTTACCTTCGAATCTATGCGAAACAAATGGATTAGCTTCTTATACTTGTGATATACATGATTTAGCTTCAACAGCATGCGAAATAAACGAGTTAGATTCAAATCCATGCGAAACACATGATTTAGCTTCAAATCAATGCGAAGTAGAAGGATTATCTTCGTATCCATGCGAAACAAATGATTTAGCTGCAAATACTTGTGATATACGTGATTTAGCTTCAACTGCATGCGAAACAAACGAGTTAACTTCGAATCCATGCGAAACGAATAGTTTAGCTTCAAATACTTGTGATGTACATGATTCAGCTTCAACTGCATGCGAAACAAACGAGTTAGCTTCAAATCCTTGCGAAACGCATGATTTAGATTAAAATCAATGCTAAGTAGAAGGCTTATCTTCGAATCCATGCGAAACAAATGGCTTAGCTTCAAATACTTGTGATATACATGATTTAGCTTCAACAGCATGCGAAACAAACGAGTCAGCTTCAAATCCATGCGAAACACAAGATTTAGCATCAAATTAATGCGAAGTGGATGGCTGATCTTCGAATCCATGCGAGGTAAATGGTTTAGCTTCAAATACTTGTGATATACATTATTTAGCTTCAACAGCATGCGAAACAAACGAGATAGCTTCAAATCCATGAGAAACACATGATTTAGCATCAAATCAATGCGAAGTAGAAGGCTTATCTTCGAATCCATGCGAAACAAATGGTTTAGCTTCAAATACTTGTGATATACATGATTTAGCTACAACTGCATGCGAAAAAAACGAGTTAGCTTCAAAACCAAGCGAATCACATGGTTTAGCCTCAAATCAATGCGAAGTAGAAGGCTTATCTTCGAATCCATGCGAAACAAATGGGTTAGCTTCAAATACTTGTGATATACATGATTTAGCTTCAACAGCATGCGAAACAAACGAGTCAGCTTCAAATCCATGCGAAACACAAGATTTAGCATCAAATTAATGCGAAGTGGATGGCTGATCTTCGAATCCATGCGAGGTAAATGGTTTAGCTTCAAATACTTGTGATATACATTATTTAGCTTCAACAGCATGCGAAACAAACGAGCTAGCTTCAAATCCATGAGAAACACATGATTTAGCATCAAATCAATGCGAAGTAGAAGGCTTATCTTCGAATCCATGCGAAACAAATGGTTTAGCTTCAAATACTTGTGATATACGTGATTTAGCTTCAACTGCATGCGAAATAAACGAGTTAGATTCAAATCCATGCGAAACACATGACTTAGCTTCAAATCAATGCGAAGTAGAAGGCTTATCTTCGAATCCATGCGAAACAAATGGTTTAGCTTCAAATACTTGTGATATACATGATTTAGCTTCAACTGCATGCAAAAAAAACGAGTTAGCTTCAAATCCATGCGAAACACATGATTTAGCTTCAAATCAATGCGAATTAGAAGGGTTATCTTCGAATCCATGCGAAACAAATGATATAGCTTCAAATACATGTGATATACATGATTTAACTTCAACAGCATGCGAAACAAACGAGTTAGATTCAAATCCATGCGAAACACATGATTTAGCTTCAAATCAATGCGAAGTAGAAGGCTTATGTTAGACTCCATGCGAAACAATTGGATTAGCTTCATATACTTGTGTTATACATGATTTAGCTTCAACAGCATGCGAAATAAACGAGTTAGATTCAAATCCATGCGAAACACATGATTTAACTTCAAATTAATGCGAACTAGAAGGGTTATCTTCGAATCCATGCGAAACAAATGGTTTAGCTGCAAATACTTGTGATATACATGATTTAGATTCAACAGCATGCGAAACAAACGAGTTAGCTTCAAATCCATGCGAGACACATGATTTAGCTTCAAAACAATGCGAAGTAGATGGATTATCTTCGACTCCATGCGAAACAAATGGTTTATCTTGAAATACTTGTGATATACATGATTTAGCTTTAACAGCATGCGAAACAAACGAGTTAGCTTCAAATCCATGCGAAACACATGATTTAGCATCTAATCAATGCGAAGTAGAAGGCTGATTTTCGAATCCATGCGAAGCAAATGGTTTGGCTTCAAATACTTGTGATATACATGATTTAGCTTCAACTGCATGCGAAACAAACGAGTTAACTTCAAATCCATGCGAAACACATGACTTAGCTTCAAATGAATGCGAAGAACATGGATTATCTTCGAATCCATGCGAAACAAATGGTTTAGCTTCAAATACTTGTGATGTACATGATTTAGCTTCAACTGCATGCGAAAAAACCGAGTTAGCTTCAAATCGATGCGAAACACATGATTTTGCATCTAATCAATGCGAAGTGGAAGGCTTACCTTCGAATCCATGCGAAACATATGATATAGCTTCAAATACTTGTGATATACACGATGTAGCTTCAACAGCATGCGAAACAAACGAGTTAGATTCAAATCCATGCGAAACACATGATTTAGCTTCAAATCAATGCGAAGTAGAAGGCTTATGTTCGAATCCATGCGAAACTATTGGATTAGCTTCATATACTTGCGATATACATGATTTAGCTTCAACAGCATGCGAAATAAACGAGTTAGATTCAAATCCATGCGAAACACATGATTTAGCTTCAAATCAATGTGATGTGGAAGGCTTACCTTCGAATCCATGCGAAACGAATAGTTTAGCTTCAAATACTAGTGATATACATGGTTCAGCTTCAACTGCATGCGAAAAAAACGAGTTAGCTTCAAATCCATGCGAAACACATGATTTAGCTTCAAATCAATGCGAAGTAGGAGGCTTATCTTCGAATCCATGCGAAACAAATGGTTTATCTTCAAATACTTGTGATATACATGATTTAGCTTTAACAGCATGCGAAACAAACGAGTTATCTTCAAATCCAATCGAAACACATGATTTAGCATCAAATGAATGCGAAGAACATGGATTATCTTCGAATCCATGCGAAACAAATGGTTGAGCTTCAATTACTTGTGATGTACATGATTTAGCTTCAACTGCATGCGAAACAAACGAGTTGACATCAAATCCATGCGAAACACATGATTTAGCTTCAAATCAATGCGAAGTGGAAGGCTTACCTTCGAATCCATGCGAAACATATGATATAGCTTCAAATACTTGTGATATACACGATTTAGCTTCAACAGCATGCGAAACAAACGAGTTTGATTCAAATCCATGCGAAACACATGATTTAGCTTCAAATCAATGCGAAGTAGAAGGCTTATGTTCGAATCCATGCGAAACAATTGGATTAGCTTCATATACTTTCGATATACATGATTTAGTTTCAACAGCATGCGAAATAAACGAGTTAGATTCAAATCGATGCGAAACACATGATTTAGCTTCAAATCAATGCGAAGTAGATGGATTATCTTCGAATGCATGCGACAAATGGTTTAGCTTCAAATACTTGTGATGTACATGATTTAGCTTCAACTGCATGCGAAAAAAACGAGTTAGCTTCAAATCCATGCGAAACACATGATTTAGCTTCAAATCAATGCGAAGTAGGAGGCTTATCTTCGAATCCATGCGAAACAAATGGTTTAGCTTCAAATACTTGTGATATACATGATTTAGCTTCAACAGCATGCGAAACAAACGAGTTATCTTCAAATCCAAGCGAAACACATGATTTAGCTTCAAATTAATGCGAAGTAGATGGATTATCTTCGAATGCATGCGACAAATGGTTTAGCTTCAAATACTTGTGATGTACATGATTTAGCTTCAACTGCATGCGAAAAAAACGAGTTTAGCTTCAAATCCATGCGAAACACATGATTTAGCTTCAAATCAATGCGAATTAGAAGGGTTATCTTCGAATCCATGCAAAACATATGATATAGCTTCAAATACTTGTGATATACATGATTTAGATTCAACAGCATGCGAAACAAACGAGTTAGCTTCAAATCCATGCGAAACACATGATTTAGCTTCAAAACAATGCGAAGTAGATGGATTATCTTCGAATCCATGCGAAACAAATGGTTTATCTTCAAATACTTGTGATATACATGATTTAGCTTTAACAGCATGCGAAACAAACGAGTTATCTTCAAATCCAATCGAAACACATGATTTAGCTTCAAATGAATGCGAAGAACATGGATTATCTTCGAATCCATGCGAAACAAATGGTTGAGCTTCAAATACTTGTGATGTACATGATTTAGCTTCAACTGCATGCGAAAAAAACGAGTTAGCTTCAAATCCATGCGAAACACATGATTTATCTTCAAATCTATGCGAAGTAGAAGGCTGATTTTCGAATCCATGCGAAGCAAATGGTTTGGCTTCAAATACTTGTGATATAAATGATTTAGCTTCAACTGCATGCGAAACAAACGAGTTAACTTCAAATCCATGCGAAACACATGATTTAGCTTCAAATCAATGCGAAGTGGAAGGCTTACCTTCGAATCCATGCGAAACATATGATATAGCTTCAAATACATGTGAAATACATGGTTCAGCTTCAACTGCATGCGAAACAAACGAGTGAGCTTCAAATCCATGCGAAACACATGATTTAACTCCAAATCAATGCGAAGTAGGAGCCTTATCTTCGAATCCATGCGAAACATATGATATAGCTTCAAATACTTGTGATATAGACGATTTAGCTTCAACAGCATGCGAAACAAACGAGTTAGATTCAATTCCATGCGAAACACATGATTTAGCTTCAAATCAATGCGAAGTAGAAGGCTTATGTTCGAATCCATGCGAAACAATTGGATTAGCTTCATATACTTGCGATATACATGATTTAGCTTCAACAGCATGCGAAATAAACGAGTTAGATTCAAATCCATGCGAAACACATGATTTAACTTGAAATCAATGAGAAGTAGAAGGGTTATCTTCGAATCCATGCGAAGCAAATGGTTTGGCTTCAAATACTTGTGATATACATGATTTAGCTTCAACTGCATGCGAAACAAACGAGTTAACTTCAAATCCATGCGAAACACATGATTTAGCTTCAAATCAATGCGAAGTGGAAGGCTTACCGTCGAATCCATGCGAAACATATGATATAGCTTCAAATACTTGTGATATACATGGTTCAGCTTCAACTGCATGCGAAACAAACGAGTTAGCTTCAAATCCATGCGAAACACATGATTTAGCTTTAAATCAATGCGAAGTAGGAGACTTATCTTCGAAACCATGCGAAACAAATGGTTTAGCTTCAAATACTTGTGATATACATGATTTAGCTTCAACAGCATGCGAAACAAACGAGTTATCATCAAATCCAAGCGAAACACATGATTTAGCTTCAAATGAATGCGAAGAACATGGATTATCTTCGTATCCATGCGAAACAAATGGTTTAGCTTCAAATACTTGTGATGTACATGATTTAGCTTCAACAGCATGCGAAACAAACGAGTTATCTTCAAATCCAAGCGAAACACATGATTTAGCTTCAAATTAATGCGAAGTAGATGGATTATCTTCGAATGCATGCGACAAATGGTTTAGCTTCAAATACTTGTGATGTACATGATTTAGCTTCAACTGCATGCGAAAAAAACGAGTTTAGCTTCAAATCCATGCGAAACACATGATTTAGCTTTAAATCAATGCGAAGTAGAAGGGTTATCTTCGAATCCATGCGAAACATATGATATAGCTTCAAATACTTGTGATATACATGATTTAGCTTCAACAGCATGCGAAATAAACGAGTTAGATTCAAATCGATGCGAAACACATGATTTAGCTTCAAATCAATGCGAAGTAGATGGATTATCTTCGAATGCATGCGACAAATGGTTTAGCTTCAAATACTTGTGATGTACATGATTTAGCTTCAACTGCATGCGAAAAAAACGAGTTAGCTTCAAATCCATGCGAAACACATGATTTAGCTTCAAATCAATGCGAAGTAGGAGGCTTATCTTCGAATCCATGCGAAACATATGATATAGCTTCAAATACTTGTGATATACATGATTTAGCTTCAACAGCATGCGAAACAAACGAGTTATCTTCAAATCCAAGCGAAACACATGATTTAGCTTCAAATTAATGCGAAGTAGATGGATTATCTTCGAATGCATGCGACAAATGGTTTAGCTTCAAATACTTGTGATGTACATGATTTAGCTTCAACTGCATGCGAAAAAAACGAGTTTAGCTTCAAATCCATGCGAAACACATGATTTAGCTTCAAATCAATGCGAAGTAGATGGATTATCTTCGAATGCATGCGACAAATGGTTTAGCTTCAAATACTTGTGATGTACATGATTTAGCTTCAACTGCATGCGACAAAAACGAGTTAGCTTCAAATCCATGCGAAACACATGATTTATCTTCAAATCAATGCGAAGTAGAAGGCTGATTTTCGAATCCATGCGAATCAAATGGTTTGGCTTGAAATACTTGTGATATACATGATTTAGCTTGAACTGCATGCGAAACAAACGAGTTAACTTCAAATCCATGCGAAACACATGATTTAGCTTCAAATCAATGCGAAGTGGAAGGCTTACCTTCGAATCCATGCGAAACATATGATATAGCTTCAAATACTTGTGATGTACATGATTTAGATTCAACTGCATGCGAAAAAAACGAGTTTAGCTTCAAATCCATGCGAAACACATGATTTAGCTTCAAATCAATGCGAATTAGAAGGGTTATCTTCGAATCCATGCGAAACAAATGGTTTATCTTCAAATACTTGTGATATACATGATTTAGCTTTAACAGCATGCGAAACAAACGAGTTATCTTCAAATCCAATCGAAACACATGATTTAGCTTCAAATGAATGCGAAGAACATGGATTATCTTCGAATCCATGCGAAACAAATGGTTGAGCTTCAATTACTTGTGATGTACATGATTTAGCTTCAACTGCATGCGAAACAAACGAGTTAACTTCAAATCCATGCGAAACACATGATTTAGCTTCAAATCAATGCGAAGTGGAAGGCTTACCTTCGAATCCATGCGAAACATATGATATAGCTTCAAATACTTGTGATATACACGATTTAGCTTCAACAGCATGCGAAACAAACGAGTTAGATTCAAATCCATGCGAAACACATGATTTAGCTTCAAATCAATGCGAAGTAGAAGGCTTATGTTCGAATCCATGCGAAACAATTGGATTAGCTTCATATACTTTCGATATACATGATTTAGCTTCAACAGCATGCGAAATAAACGAGTTAGATTCAAATCGATGCGAAACACATGATTTAGCTTCAAATCAATGCGAAGTAGATGGATTATCTTCGAATGCATGCGACAAATGGTTTAGCTTCAAATACTTGTGATGTACATGATTTAGCTTCAACTGCATGCGAAAAAAACGAGTTAGCTTCAAATCCATGCGAAACACATGATTTAGCTTCAAATCAATGCGAAGTAGGAGGCTTATCTTCGAATCCATGCGAAACAAATGGTTTAGCTTCAAATACTTGTGATATACATGATTTAGCTTCAACAGCATGCGAAACAAACGAGTTATCTTCAAATCCAAGCGAAACACATGATTTAGCTTCAAATTAATGCGAAGTAGATGGATTATCTTCGAATGCATGCGACAAATGGTTTAGCTTCAAATACTTGTGATGTACATGATTTAGCTTCAACTGCATGCGAAAAAAACGAGTTTAGCTTCAAATCCATGCGAAACACATGATTTAGCTTCAAATCAATGCGAAGTAGATGGATTATCTTCGAATGCATGCGACAAATGGTTTAGCTTCAAATACTTGTGATGTACATGATTTAGCTTCAACTGCATGCGACAAAAACGAGTTATCTTCAAATCCAAGCGAAACACATGATTTAGCTTCAAATTAATGCGAAGTAGATAGATTATCTTCGAATGCATGCGACAAATGGTTTAGCTTCAAATACTTGTGATGTACATGATTTAGATTCAACTGCATGCGAAAAAAACGAGTTTAGCTTCAAATCCATGCGAAACACATGATTTAGCTTCAAATCAATGCGAATTAGAAGGGTTATCTTCGAATCCATGCGAAACAAATGGTTTATCTTCAAATACTTGTGATATACATGATTTAGCTTTAACAGCATGCGAAACAAACGAGTTATCTTCAAATCCAATCGAAACACATGATTTAGCTTCAAATGAATGCGAAGAACATGGATTATCTTCGAATCCATGCGAAACAAATGGTTGAGCTTCAATTACTTGTGATGTACATGATTTAGCTTCAACTGCATGCGAAACAAACGAGTTAACTTCAAATCCATGCGAAACACATGATTTAGCTTCAAATCAATGCGAAGTGGAAGGCTTACCTTCGAATCCATGCGAAACATATGATATAGCTTCAAATACTTGTGATATACACGATTTAGCTTCAACAGCATGCGAAACAAACGAGTTAGATTCAAATCCATGCGAAAAACATGATTTAGCTTCAAATCAATGCGAAGTAGAAGGCTTATGTTCGAATCCATGCGAAACAATTGGATTAGCTTCATATACTTTCGATATACATGATTTAGCTTCAACAGCATGCGAAATAAACGAGTTAGATTCAAATCGATGCGAAACACATGATTTAGCTTCAAATCAATGCGAAGTAGATGGATTATCTTCGAATGCATGCGACAAATGGTTTAGCTTCAAATACTTGTGATGTACATGATTTAGCTTCAACTGCATGCGAAAAAAACGAGTTAGCTTCAAATCCATGCGAAACACATGATTTAGCTTCAAATCAATGCGAAGTAGGAGGCTTATCTTCGAATCCATGCGAAACAAATGGTTTAGCTTCAAATACTTGTGATATACATGATTTAGCTTCAACAGCATGCGAAACAAACGAGTTATCTTCAAATCCAAGCGAAACACATGATTTAGCTTCAAATTAATGCGAAGTAGATGGATTATCTTCGAATGCATGCGACAAATGGTTTAGCTTCAAATACTTGTGATGTACATGATTTAGCTTCAACTGCATGCGAAAAAAACGAGTTTAGCTTCAAATCCATGCGAAACACATGATTTAGCTTCAAATCAATGCGAAGTAGATGGATTATCTTCGAATGCATGCGACAAATGGTTTAGCTTCAAATACTTGTGATGTACATGATTTAGCTTCAACTGCATGCGACAAAAACGAGTTAGCTTCAAATCCATGCGAAACACATGATTTATCTTCAAATCAATGCGAAGTAGAAGGCTGATTTTCGAATCCATGCGAATCAAATGGTTTGGCTTGAAATACTTGTGATATACATGATTTAGCTTGAACTGCATGCGAAACAAACGAGTTAACTTCAAATCCATGCGAAACACATGATTTAGCTTCAAATCAATGCGAAGTGGAAGGCTTACCTTCGAATCCATGCGAAACATATGATATAGCTTCAAATACTTGTGATATACACGATTTAGCTTCAACAGCATGCGAAACAACCGAGTTAGATTCAAATCCATGCGAAACACATGATTTAGCTTCAAATCAATGCGAAGTAGAAGGCTTATGTTCGAATCCATGCGAAACAATTGGATTAGCTTCATATACTTGCGATATACATGATTTAGCTTCAACAACATGCGAAATAAACGAGTTAACTTCAAATCCATGCGAAACACATGATTTAGCTTCAAATCAATGCGAAGTAGATGGATTATCTTCGAATGCATGCGACAAATGGTTTAGCTTCAAATACTTGTGATGTACATGATTTAGCTTCAACTGCATGCGACAAAAACGAGTTATCTTCAAATCCAAGCGAAACACATGATTTAGCTTCAAATTAATGCGAAGTAGATAGATTATCTTCGAATGCATGCGACAAATGGTTTAGCTTCAAATACTTGTGATGTACATGATTTAGATTCAACTGCATGCGAAAAAAACGAGTTTAGCTTCAAATCCATGCGAAACACATGATTTAGCTTCAAATCAATGCGAATTAGAAGGGTTATCTTCGAATCCATGCGAAACAAATGGTTTATCTTCAAATACTTGTGATATACATGATTTAGCTTTAACAGCATGCGAAACAAACGAGTTATCTTCAAATCCAATCGAAACACATGATTTAGCTTCAAATGAATGCGAAGAACATGGATTATCTTCGAATCCATGCGAAACAAATGGTTGAGCTTCAATTACTTGTGATGTACATGATTTAGCTTCAACTGCATGCGAAACAAACGAGTTAACTTCAAATCCATGCGAAACACATGATTTAGCTTCAAATCAATGCGAAGTGGAAGGCTTACCTTCGAATCCATGCGAAACATATGATATAGCTTCAAATACTTGTGATATACACGATTTAGCTTCAACAGCATGCGAAACAAACGAGTTAGATTCAAATCCATGCGAAAAACATGATTTAGCTTCAAATCAATGCGAAGTAGAAGGCTTATGTTCGAATCCATGCGAAACAATTGGATTAGCTTCATATACTTTCGATATACATGATTTAGCTTCAACAGCATGCGAAATAAACGAGTTAGATTCAAATCGATGCGAAACACATGATTTAGCTTCAAATCAATGCGAAGTAGATGGATTATCTTCGAATGCATGCGACAAATGGTTTAGCTTCAAATACTTGTGATGTACATGATTTAGCTTCAACTGCATGCGAAAAAAACGAGTTAGCTTCAAATCCATGCGAAACACATGATTTAGCTTCAAATCAATGCGAAGTAGGAGGCTTATCTTCGAATCCATGCGAAACAAATGGTTTAGCTTCAAATACTTGTGATATACATGATTTAGCTTCAACAGCATGCGAAACAAACGAGTTATCTTCAAATCCAAGCGAAACACATGATTTAGCTTCAAATTAATGCGAAGTAGATGGATTATCTTCGAATGCATGCGACAAATGGTTTAGCTTCAAATACTTGTGATGTACATGATTTAGCTTCAACTCCATGCGAAAAAAACGAGTTTAGCTTCAAATCCATGCGAAACACATGATTTAGCTTCAAATCAATGCGAAGTAGATGGATTATCTTCGAATGCATGCGACAAATGGTTTAGCTTCAAATACTTGTGATGTACATGATTTAGCTTCAACTGCATGCGACAAAAACGAGTTAGCTTCAAATCCATGCGAAACACATGATTTATCTTCAAATCAATGCGAAGTAGAAGGCTGATTTTCGAATCCATGCGAATCAAATGGTTTGGCTTGAAATACTTGTGATATACATGATTTAGCTTGAACTGCATGCGAAACAAACGAGTTAACTTCAAATCCATGCGAAACACATGATTTAGCTTCAAATCAATGCGAAGTGGAAGGCTTACCTTCGAATCCATGCGAAACATATGATATAGCTTCAAATACTTGTGATATACACGATTTAGCTTCAACAGCATGCGAAACAACCGAGTTAGATTCAAATCCATGCGAAACACATGATTTAGCTTCAAATCAATGCGAAGTAGAAGGCTTATGTTCGAATCCATGCGAAACAATTGGATTAGCTTCATATACTTGCGATATACATGATTTAGCTTCAACAACATGCGAAATAAACGAGTTAGATTCAAATCGATGCGAAACACATGATTTAGCTTCAAATCAATGCGAAGTAGATGGATTATCTTCGAATGCATGAGACAAATGGTTTAGCTTCAAATACTTGTGATGTACATGATTTAGCTTCAACTGCATGCGAAAAAAACGAGTTAGCTTCAAATCCATGCGAAACACATGATTTAGCTTCAAATCAATGCGAAGTAGGGGGCTTATCTTCGAATCCATGCGAAACAAATGGTTTAGCTTCAAATACTTGTGATATACATGATTTAGCTTCAACAGCATGCGAAACAAACGAGTTATCTTCAAATCCAAGCGAAACACATGATTTAGCTTCAAATTAATGCGAAGTAGATAGATTATCTTCGAATGCATGCGACAAATGGTTTAGCTTCAAATAATTGTGATGTACATGATTTAGATTCAACTGCATGCGAAAAAAACGAGTTTAGCTTCAAATCCATGCAAAACACATGATTTAGCTTCAAATCAATGCGAATTAGAAGGGTTATCTTCGAATCCATGCGAAACAAATGGTTTATCTTCAAATACTTGTGATATACATGATTTAGCTTTAACAGCATGCGAAACAAACGAGTTATCTTCAAATCCAATCGAAACACATGATTTAGCTTCAAATGAATGCGAAGAACATGGATTATCTTCGAATCCATGCGAAACAAATGGTTGAGCTTCAATTACTTGTGATGTACATGATTTAGCTTCAACTGCATGCGAAACAAACGAGTTAACTTCAAATCCATGCGAAACACATGATTTAGCTTCAAATCAATACGAAGTGGAAGGCTTACCTTCGAATCCATGCGAAACATATGATATAGCTTCAAATACTTGTGATATACACGATTTAGCTTCAACAGCATGCGAAACAAACGAGTTAGATTCAAATCCATGCGAAACACATGATTTAGCTTCAAATCAATGCGAAGTAGAAGGCTTATGTTCGAATCCATGCGAAACAATTGGATTAGCTTCATATACTTTCGATATACATGATTTAGCTTCAACAGCATGCGAAATAAACGAGTTAGATTCAAATCGATGCGAAACACATGATTTAGCTTCAAATCAATGCGAAGTAGATGGATTATCTTCGAATGCATGCGACAAATGGTTTAGCTTCAAATACTTGTGATGTACATGATTTAGCTTCAACTGCATGCGAAAAAAACGAGTTAGCTTCAAATCCATGCGAAACACATGATTTAGCTTCAAATCAATGCGAAGTAGGAGGCTTATCTTCGAATCCATGCGAAACAAATGGTTTAGCTTCAAATCAATGCGAAGTAGAAGGCTTATGTTCGAATCCATGCGAAACAATTGGATTAGCTTCATATACTTTCGATATACATGATTTAGCTTCAACAGCATGCGAAACAAACGAGTTATCTTCAAATCCAAGCGAAACACATGATTTAGCTTCAAATTAATGCGAAGTAGATGGATTATCTTCGAATGCATGCGACAAATGGTTTAACTTCAAATACTTGTGATGTACATGATTTAGCTTCAACTGCATGCGAAAAAAACGAGTTTAGCTTCAAATCCATGCGAAACACATGATTTAGCTTCAAATCAATGCGAAGTAGATGGATTATCTTCGAATGCATGCGACAAATGGTTTAGCTTCAAATACTTGTGATGTACATGATTTAGCTTCAACTGCATGCGACAAAAACGAGTTAGCTTCAAATCCATGCGAAACACATGATTTATCTTCAAATCAATGCGAAGTAGAAGGCTGATTTTCGAATCCATGCGAATCAAATGGTTTGGCTTGAAATACTTGTGATATACATGATTTAGCTTGAACTGCATGCGAAACAAACGAGTTAACTTCAAATCCATGCGAAACACATGATTTAGCTTCAAATCAATGCGAAGTGGAAGGCTTACCTTCGAATCCATGCGAAACATATGATATAGCTTCAAATACTTGTGATATACACGATTTAGCTTCAACTGCATGCGAAAAAAACGAGTTAGCTTCAAATCCATGCGAAACACATGATTTATCTTCAAATCTATGCGAAGTAGAAGGCTGATTTTCGAATCCATGCGAAGCAAATGGTTTGGCTTCAAATACTTGTGATATAAATGATTTAGCTTCAACTGCATGCGAAACAAACGAGTTATCTTCAAATCCAATCGAAACACATGATTTAGCTTCAAATGAATGCGAAGAACATGGATTATCTTCGAATCCATGCGAAACAAATGGTTGAGCTTCAAATACTTGTGATGTACATGATTTAGCTTCAACTGCATGCGAAAAAAACGAGTTAACTTCAAATCCATGCGAAACACATGATTTAGCTTCAAATCAATGCGAAGTGGAAGGCTTACCTTCGAATCCATGCGAAACATATGATATAGCTTCAAATACTTGTGATATACACGATTTAGCTTCAACAGCATGCGAAACAAACGAGTTAGATTCAAATCCATGCGAAACACATGATTTAGCTTCAAATCAATGCGAAGTAGAAGGCTTATGTTCGAATCCATGCGAAACAATTGGATTAGCTTCATATACTTTCGATATACATGATTTAGCTCCAACAGCATGCGAAATAAACGAGTTAGATTCAAATCGATGCGAAACACATGATTTAGCTTCAAATCAATGCGAAGTAGATGGATTATCTTCGAATGCATGCGACAAATGGTTTAGCTTCAAATACTTGTGATGTACATGATTTAGCTTCAACTGCATGCGAAAAAAACGAGTTAGCTTCAAATCCATGCGAAACACATGATTTAGCTTCAAATCAATGCGAAGTAGGAGGCTTATCTTCGAATCCATGCGAAACAAATGGTTTAGCTTCAAATACTTGTGATATACATGATTTAGCTTCAACAGCATGCGAAACAAACGAGTTATCTTCAAATCCAAGCGAAACACATGATTTAGCTTCAAATTAATGCGAAGTAGATGGATTATCTTCGAATGCATGCGACAAATGGTTTAGCTTCAAATACTTGTGATGTACATGATTTAGCTTCAACTGCATGCGAAAAAAACGAGTTTAGCTTCAAATCCATGCGAAACACATGATTTAGCTTCAAATCAATGCGAATTAGAAGGGTTATCTTCGAATCCATGCGAAACAAATGGTTTATCTTCAAATACTTGTGATATACATGATTTAGCTTTAACAGCATGCGAAACAAACGAGTTATCTTCAAATCCAATCGAAACACATGATTTAGCTTCAAATGAATGCGAAGAACATGGATTATCTTCGAATCCATGCGAAACAAATGGTTGAGCTTCAATTACTTGTGATGTACATGATTTAGCTTCAACTGCATGCGAAACAAACGAGTTAACTTCAAATCCATGCGAAACACATGATTTAGCTTCAAATCAATGCGAAGTGGAAGGCTTACCTTCGAATCCATGCGAAACATATGATATAGCTTCAAATACTTGTGATATACACGATTTAGCTTCAACAGCATGCGAAACAAACGAGTTAGATTCAAATCCATGCGAAAAACATGATTTAGCTTCAAATCAATGCGAAGTAGAAGGCTTATGTTCGAATCCATGCGAAACAATTGGATTAGCTTCATATACTTTCGATATACATGATTTAGCTTCAACAGCATGCGAAATAAACGAGTTAGATTCAAATCGATGCGAAACACATGATTTAGCTTCAAATCAATGCGAAGTAGATGGATTATCTTCGAATGCATGCGACAAATGGTTTAGCTTCAAATACTTGTGATGTACATGATTTAGCTTCAACTGCATGCGAAAAAAACGAGTTAGCTTCAAATCCATGCGAAACACATGATTTAGCTTCAAATCAATGCGAAGTAGGAGGCTTATCTTCGAATCCATGCGAAACAAATGGTTTAGCTTCAAATACTTGTGATATACATGATTTAGCTTCAACAGCATGCGAAACAAACGAGTTATCTTCAAATCCAAGCGAAACACATGATTTAGCTTCAAATTAATGCGAAGTAGATGGATTATCTTCGAATGCATGCGACAAATGGTTTAGCTTCAAATACTTGTGATGTACATGATTTAGCTTCAACTGCATGCGAAAAAAACGAGTTTAGCTTCAAATCCATGCGAAACACATGATTTAGCTTCAAATCAATGCGAAGTAGATGGATTATCTTCGAATGCATGCGACAAATGGTTTAGCTTCAAATACTTGTGATGTACATGATTTAGCTTCAACTGCATGCGACAAAAACGAGTTAGCTTCAAATCCATGCGAAACACATGATTTATCTTCAAATCAATGCGAAGTAGAAGGCTGATTTTCGAATCCATGCGAATCAAATGGTTTGGCTTGAAATACTTGTGATATACATGATTTAGCTTGAACTGCATGCGAAACAAACGAGTTAACTTCAAATCCATGCGAAACACATGATTTAGCTTCAAATCAATGCGAAGTGGAAGGCTTACCTTCGAATCCATGCGAAACATATGATATAGCTTCAAATACTTGTGATATACACGATTTAGCTTCAACAGCATGCGAAACAACCGAGTTAGATTCAAATCCATGCGAAACACATGATTTAGCTTCAAATCAATGCGAAGTAGAAGGCTTATGTTCGAATCCATGCGAAACAATTGGATTAGCTTCATATACTTGCGATATACATGATTTAGCTTCAACAACATGCGAAATAAACGAGTTAGATTCAAATCGATGCGAAACACATGATTTAGCTTCAAATCAATGCGAAGTAGATGGATTATCTTCGAATGCATGCGACAAATGGTTTAGCTTCAAATACTTGTGATGTACATGATTTAGCTTCAACTGCATGCGAAAAAAACGAGTTAGCTTCAAATCCATGCGAAACACATGATTTAGCTTCAAATCAATGCGAAGTAGGGGGCTTATCTTCGAATCCATGCGAAACAAATGGTTTAGCTTCAAATACTTGTGATATACATGATTTAGCTTCAACAGCATGCGAAACAAACGAGTTATCTTCAAATCCAAGCGAAACACATGATTTAGCTTCAAATTAATGCGAAGTAGATAGATTATCTTCGAATGCATGCGACAAATGGTTTAGCTTCAAATAATTGTGATGTACATGATTTAGATTCAACTGCATGCGAAAAAAACGAGTTTAGCTTCAAATCCATGCAAAACACATGATTTAGCTTCAAATCAATGCGAATTAGAAGGGTTATCTTCGAATCCATGCGAAACAAATGGTTTATCTTCAAATACTTGTGATATACATGATTTAGCTTTAACAGCATGCGAAACAAACGAGTTATCTTCAAATCCAATCGAAACACACGATTTAGCTTCAAATGAATGCGAAGAACATGGATTATCTTCGAATCCATGCGAAACAAATGGTTTAGCTTCAATTACTTGTGATGTACATGATTTAGCTTCAACTGCATGCGAAACAAACGAGTTAACTTCAAATCCATGCGAAACACATGATTTAGCATCTAATCAATGCGAAGTAGAAGGCTGATTTTCGAATCCATGCGAAGCAAATGGTTTGGCTTCAAATACTTGTGATACACTTGATTTAGCTTCAACAGCATGCGAAACAAACGAGTTAGATTCAAATCCATGCGAAACACATGATTTAGCTTCAAATCAATGCGAAGTAGATGGATTATCTTCGAATGCTTGCGACAAATGGTTTAGCTTCAAATACTTGTGATGTACATGATTTAGCTTCAAATGCATGCGAAAAAAACGTGTGTAGCTTCAAATCCATGCGAAACACATGATTTATCTCAAATCTATGCGAAGTAGAAGGCTGATTTTCGAATCCATGCGAAGCAAATGGTTTGGCTTCATATACTTGTGATATACATGATTTAGCTTCAACTGCATGCGAAACAAACGAGTTAGCTTCAAATCCATGCGAAACACATGATTTAGCTTCAAATGAATGCGAAGAACATGGATTATCTTCGAATCCATGCGAAACAAATGGTTTAGCTTCAAATACTTGTGATATACATGGTTCAGCTTCAACTGCATGCGAAACAAACGAGTTAGCTTCAAATCCATGCGAAACACATGATTTAGCTTCAAATCAATGCGAAGTAGGAGGCTTATCTTCGAATCCATGCGAAACAAATGGTTTAGCTTCAAATACTTGTGATATACATGATTTAGCTTCAACAGCATGCGAAACAAACGAGTTATCTTCAAAGCCAAGCGAAACACATGATTTAGCTTCAAATCAATGCGAAGTAGGAGGCTTATCTTCGAATCCATGCGAAACAAATGGTTTAGCTTCAAATACTTGTGATATACGTGATTTAGCTTCAACTGCATGCGAAATAAACGAGTTAGATTCAAATCCATGCGAAACACATGACTTAGCTTCAAATCAATGCGAAGTAGAAGGCTTATCTTCGAATCCATGCGAAACAAATGGTTTAGCTTCAAATACTTGTGATATACATGATTTAGCTTCAACTGCATGCGAAAAAAACGAGTTAGCTTCAAATCCATGCGAAACACATGATTTAGCTTCAAATCAATGCGAATTAGAAGGGTTATCTTCGAATCCATGCGAAACAAATGATATAGCTTCAAATACATGTGATATACATGATTTAACTTCAACAGCATGCGAAACAAACGAGTTAGATTCAAATCCATGCGAAACACATGATTTAGCTTCAAATCAATGCGAAGTAGAAGGCTTATGTTAGACTCCATGCGAAACAATTGGATTAGCTTCATATACTTGTGTTATACATGATTTAGCTTCAACAGCATGCGAAATAAACGAGTTAGATTCAAATCCATGCGAAACACATGATTTAACTTCAAATTAATGCGAACTAGAAGGGTTATCTTCGAATCCATGCGAAACAAATGGTTTAGCTGCAAATACTTGTGATATACATGATTTAGATTCAACAGCATGCGAAACAAACGAGTTAGCTTCAAATCCATGCGAGACACATGATTTAGCTTCAAAACAATGCGAAGTAGATGGATTATCTTCGACTCCATGCGAAACAAATGGTTTATCTTGAAATACTTGTGATATACATGATTTAGCTTTAACAGCATGCGAAACAAACGAGTTAGCTTCAAATCCATGGGAAACACATGATTTAGCATCTAATCAATGCGAAGTAGAAGGCTGATTTTCGAATCCATGCGAAGCAAATGGTTTGGCTTCAAATACTTGTGATATACATGATTTAGCTTCAACTGCATGCGAAACAAACGAGTTAACTTCAAATCCATGCGAAACACATGACTTAGCTTCAAATGAATGCGAAGAACATGGATTATCTTCGAATCCATGCGAAACAAATGGTTTAGCTTCAAATACTTGTGATGTACATGATTTAGCTTCAACTGCATGCGAAAAAACCGAGTTAGCTTCAAATCGATGCGAAACACATGATTTTGCATCTAATCAATGCGAAGTGGAAGGCTTACCTTCGAATCCATGCGAAACATATGATATAGCTTCAAATACTTGTGATATACACGATGTAGCTTCAACAGCATGCGAAACAAACGAGTTAGATTCAAATCCATGCGAAACACATGATTTAGCTTCAAATCAATGCGAAGTAGAAGGCTTATGTTCGAATCCATGCGAAACTATTGGATTAGCTTCATATACTTGCGATATACATGATTTAGCTTCAACAGCATGCGAAATAAACGAGTTAGATTCAAATCCATGCGAAACACATGATTTAGCTTCAAATCAATGTGAAGTGGAAGGCTTACCTTCGAATCCATGCGAAACAAATGGTTTATCTTCAAATACTTGTGATATACATGATTTAGCTTTAACAGCATGCGAAACAAACGAGTTATCTTCAAATCCAATCGAAACACATGATTTAGCATCAAATGAATGCGAAGAACATGGATTATCTTCGAATCCATGCGAAACAAATGGTTGAGCTTCAATTACTTGTGATGTACATGATTTAGCTTCAACTGCATGCGAAACAAACGAGTTGACATCAAATCCATGCGAAACACATGATTTAGCTTCAAATCAATGCGAAGTGGAAGGCTTACCTTCGAATCCATGCGAAACATATGATATAGCTTCAAATACTTGTGATATACACGATTTAGCTTCAACAGCATGCGAAACAAACGAGTTAGATTCAAATCCATGCGAAACACATGATTTAGCTTCAAATCAATGCGAAGTAGAAGGCTTATGTTCGAATCCATGCGAAACAATTGGATTAGCTTCATATACTTTCGATATACATGATTTAGTTGCAACAGCATGCGAAATAAACGAGTTAGATTCAAATCGATGCGAAACACATGATTTAGCTTCAAATCAATGCGAAGTAGATGGATTATCTTCGAATGCATGCGACAAATGGTTTAGCTTCAAATACTTGTGATGTACATGATTTAGCTTCAACTGCATGCGAAAAAAACGAGTTAGCTTCAAATCCATGCGAAACACATGATTTAGCTTCAAATCAATGCGAAGTAGGAGGCTTATCTTCGAATCCATGCGAAACAAATGGTTTAGCTTCAAATACTTGTGATATACATGATTTAGCTTCAACAGCATGCGAAACAAACGAGTTATCTTCAAATCCAAGCGAAACACATGATTTAGCTTCAAATTAATGCGAAGTAGATGGATTATCTTCGAATGCATGCGACAAATGGTTTAGCTTCAAATACTTGTGATGTACATGATTTAGCTTCAACTGCATGCGAAAAAAACGAGTTTAGCTTCAAATCCATGCGAAACACATGATTTAGCTTCAAATCAATGCGAATTAGAAGGGTTATCTTCGAATCCATGCAAAACATATGATATAGCTTCAAATACTTGTGATATACATGATTTAGATTCAACAGCATGCGAAACAAACGAGTTAGCTTCAAATCCATGCGAAACACATGATTTAGCTTCAAAACAATGCGAAGTAGATGGATTATCTTCGAATCCATGCGAAACAAATGGTTTATCTTCAAATACTTGTGATATACATGATTTAGCTTTAACAGCATGCGAAACAAACGAGTTATCTTCAAATCCAATCGAAACACATGATTTAGCTTCAAATGAATGCGAAGAACATGGATTATCTTCGAATCCATGCGAAACAAATGGTTGAGCTTCAAATACTTGTGATGTACATGATTTAGCTTCAACTGCATGCGAAAAAAACGAGTTAGCTTCAAATCCATGCGAAACACATGATTTATCTTCAAATCTATGCGAAGTAGAAGGCTGATTTTCGAATCCATGCGAAGCAAATGGTTTGGCTTCAAATACTTGTGATATAAATGATTTAGCTTCAACTGCATGCGAAACAAACGAGTTAACTTCAAATCCATGCGAAACACATGATTTAGCTTCAAATCAATGCGAAGTGGAAGGCTTACCTTCGAATCCATGCGAAACATATGATATAGCTTCAAATACATGTGAAATACATGGTTCAGCTTCAACTGCATGCGAAACAAACGAGTGAGCTCCAAATCCATGCGAAACACATGATTTAACTCCAAATCAATGCGAAGTAGGAGCCTTATCTTCGAATCCATGCGAAACATATGATATAGCTTCAAATACTTGTGATATAGACGATTTAGCTTCAACAGCATGCGAAACAAACGAGTTAGATTCAATTCCATGCGAAACACATGATTTAGCTTCAAATCAATGCGAAGTAGAAGGCTTATGTTCGAATCCATGCGAAACAATTGGATTAGCTTCATATACTTGCGATATACATGATTTAGCTTCAACAGCATGCGAAATAAACGAGTTAGATTCAAATCCATGCGAAACACATGATTTAACTTGAAATCAATGCGAAGTAGGAGACTTATCTTCGAATCCATGCGAAACAAATGGTTTAGCTTCAAATACTTGTGATATACATGATTTAGCTTCAACAGCATGCGAAACAAACGAGTTATCATCAAATCCAAGCGAAACACATGATTTAGCTTCAAATGAATGCGAAGAACATGGATTATCTTCGTATCCATGCGAAACAAATGGTTTAGCTTCAAATACTTGTGATGTACATGATTTAGCTTCAACAGCATGCGAAACAAACGAGTTAACTTCAAATCCATGCGAAACACATGATTTAGCTTCAAATCAATGCGAAGTGGAAGGCTTACCGTCGAATCCATGCGAAACATATGATATAGCTTCAAATACTTGTGATATACATGGTTCAGCTTCAACTGCATGCGAAACAAACGAGTTAGCTTCAAATCCATGCGAAACACATGATTTAGCTTTAAATCAATGCGAAGTAGGAGACTTATCTTCGAATCCATGCGAAACAAATGGTTTAGCTTCAAATACTTGTGATATACATGATTTAGCTTCAACAGCATGCGAAACAAACGAGTTATCATCAAATCCAAGCGAAACACATGATTTAGCTTCAAATCAATGCGAAGTAGATGGATTATCTTCGAATGCATGCGACAAATGGTTTAGCTTCAAATACTTGTGATGTACATGATTTAGCTTCAACTGCATGCGACAAAAACGAGTTAGCTTCAAATCCATGCGAAACACATGATTTATCTTCAAATCAATGCGAAGTAGAAGGCTGATTTTCGAATCCATGCGAATCAAATGGTTTGGCTTGAAATACTTGTGATATACATGATTTAGCTTGAACTGCATGCGAAACAAACGAGTTAACTTCAAATCCATGCGAAACACATGATTTAGCTTCAAATCAATGCGAAGTGGAAGGCTTACCTTCGAATCCATGCGAAACATATGATATAGCTTCAAATACTTGTGATATACACGATTTAGCTTCAACAGCATGCGAAACAACCGAGTTAGATTCAAATCCATGCGAAACACATGATTTAGCTTCAAATCAATGCGAAGTAGAAGGCTTATGTTCGAATCCATGCGAAACAATTGGATTAGCTTCATATACTTGCGATATACATGATTTAGCTTCAACAACATGCGAAATAAACGAGTTAGATTCAAATCGATGCGAAACACATGATTTAGCTTCAAATCAATGCGAAGTAGATGGATTATCTTCGAATGCATGCGACAAATGGTTTAGCTTCAAATACTTGTGATGTACATGATTTAGCTTCAACTGCATGCGAAAAAAAACGAGTTAGCTTCAAATCCATGCGAAACACATGATTTAGCTTCAAATCAATGCGAAGTAGGGGGCTTATCTTCGAATCCATGCGAAACAAATGGTTTAGCTTCAAATACTTGTGATATACATGATTTAGCTTCAACAGCATGCGAAACAAACGAGTTATCTTCAAATCCAAGCGAAACACATGATTTAGCTTCAAATTAATGCGAAGTAGATAGATTATCTTCGAATGCATGCGACAAATGGTTTAGCTTCAAATACTTGTGATGTACATGATTTAGATTCAACTGCATGCGAAAAAAACGAGTTTAGCTTCAAATCCATGCGAAACACATGATTTAGCTTCAAATCAATGCGAATTAGAAGGGTTATCTTCGAATCCATGCGAAACAAATGGTTTATCTTCAAATACTTGTGATATACATGATTTAGTTTTAACAGCATGCGAAACAAACGAGTTATCTTCAAATCCAATCGAAACACATGATTTAGCTTCAAATGAATGCGAAGAACATGGATTATCTTCGAATCCATGCGAAACAAATGGTTGAGCTTCAATTACTTGTGATGTACATGATTTAGCTTCAACTGCATGCGAAACAAACGAGTTAACTTCAAATCCATGCGAAACACATGATTTAGCTTCAAATCAATGCGAAGTGGAAGGCTTACCTTCGAATCCATGCGAAACATATGATATAGCTTCAAATACTTGTGATATACACGATTTAGCTTCAACAGCATGCGAAACAAACGAGTTAGATTCAAATCCATGCGAAACACATGATTTAGCTTCAAATCAATGCGAAGTAGAAGGCTTATGTTCGAATCCATGCGAAACAATTGGATTAGCTTCATATACTTTCGATATACATGATTTAGCTTCAACAGCATGCGAAATAAACGAGTTAGATTCAAATCGATGCGAAACACATGATTTAGCTTCAAATCAATGCGAAGTAGATGGATTATCTTCGAATGCATGCGACAAATGGTTTAGCTTCAAATACTTGTGATGTACATGATTTAGCTTCAACTGCATGCGAAAAAAACGAGTTAGCTTCAAATCCATGCGAAACACATGATTTAGCTTCAAATCAATGCGAAGTAGGAGGCTTATCTTCGAATCCATGCGAAACAAATGGTTTAGCTTCAAATACTTGTGATATACATGATTTAGCTTCAACAGCATGCGAAACAAACGAGTTATCTTCAAATCCAAGCGAAACACATGATTTAGCTTCAAATTAATGCGAAGTAGATGGATTATCTTCGAATGCATGCGACAAATGGTTTAGCTTCAAATACTTGTGATGTACATGATTTAGCTTCAACTGCATGCGAAAAAACGAGTTTAGCTTCAAATCCATGCGAAACACATGATTTAGCTTCAAATCAATGCGAAGTAGATGGATTATCTTCGAATGCATGCGACAAATGGTTTAGCTTCAAATACTTGTGATGTACATGATTTAGCTTCAACTGCATGCGACAAAAACGAGTTAGCTTCAAATCCATGCGAAACACATGATTTATCTTCAAATCAATGCGAAGTAGAAGGCTGATTTTCGAATCCATGCGAATCAAATGGTTTGGCTTGAAATACTTGTGATATACGTGATTTAGCTTGAACTGCATGCGAAACAAACGAGTTAACTTCAAATCCATGCGAAACACATGATTTAGCTTCAAATCAATGCGAAGTGGAAGGCTTACCTTCGAATCCATGCGAAACATATGATATAGCTTCAAATACTTGTGATATACACGATTTAGCTTCAACAGCATGCGAAACAGCCGAGTTAGATTCAAATCCATGCGAAACACATGATTTAGCTTCAAATCAATGCGAAGTAGAAGGCTTATGTTCGAATCCATGCGAAACAATTGGATTAGCTTCATATACTTGCGATATACATGATTTAGCTTCAACAACATGCGAAATAAACGAGTTAGATTCAAATCGATGCGAAACACATGATTTAGCTTCAAATCAATGCGAAGTAGATGGATTATCTTCGAATGCATGCGACAAATGGTTTAGCTTCAAATACTTGTGATGTACATGATTTAGCTTCAACTGCATGCGAAAAAAACGAGTTAGCTTCAAATCCATGCGAAACACATGATTTAGCTTCAAATCAATGCGAAGTAGATGGATTATCTTCGAATGCATGCGACAAATGGTTTAGCTTCAAATACTTGTGATGTACATGATTTAGCTTCAACTGCATGCGAAAAAAACGAGTTAGCTTCAAATCCAAGCGAAACACATGATTTAGCTTCAAATTAATGCGAAGTAGATAGATTATCTTCGAATGCATGCGACAAATGGTTTAGCTTCAAATACTTGTGATGTACATGATTTAGATTCAACTGCATGCGAAAAAAACGAGTTTTGCTTCAAATCCATGCGAAACACATGATTTAGCTTCAAATCAATGCGAATTAGAAGGGTTATCTTCGAATCCATGCGAAACAAATGGTTTATCTTCAAATACTTGTGATATACATGATTTAGCTTTAACAGCATGCGAAACAAACGAGTTATCTTCAAATCCAATCGAAACACATGATTTAGCTTCAAATGAAAGCGAAGAACATGGATTATCTTCGAATCCATGCGAAACAAATGGTTGAGCTTCAATTACTTGTGATGTACATGATTTAGCTTCAACTGCATGCGAAACAAACGAGTTAACTTCAAATCCATGCGAAACACATGATTTAGCTTCAAATCAATGCGAATTAGAAGGGTTATCTTCGAATCCATGCGAAACAAATGATATAGCTTCAAATACATGTGATATACATGATTTAACTTCAACAGCATGCGAAACAAACGAGTTAGATTCAAATCCATGCGAAACACATGATTTAGCTTCAATCAATGCGAAGTAGAAGGCTTATGTTAGACTCCATGCGAAACAATTGGATTAGCTTCATATACTTGTGTTATACATGATTTAGCTTCAACAGCATGCGAAATAAACGAGTTAGATTCAAATCCATGCGAAACACATGATTTAACTTCAAATTAATGCGAACTAGAAGGGTTATCTTCGAATCCATGCGAAACAAATGGTTTAGCTGCAAATACTTGTGATATACATGATTTAGATTCAACAGCATGCGAAACAAACGAGTTAGCTTCAAATCCATGCGAGACACATGATTTAGCTTCAAAACAATGCGAAGTAGATGGATTATCTTCGACTCCATGCGAAACAAATGGTTTATCTTGAAATACTTGTGATATACATGATTTAGCTTTAACAGCATGCGAAACAAACGAGTTAGCTTCAAATCCATGCGAAACACATGATTTAGCATCTAATCAATGCGAAGTAGAAGGCTGATTTTCGAATCCATGCGAAGCAAATGGTTTGGCTTCAAATACTTGTGATATACATGATTTAGCTTCAACTGCATGCGAAACAAACGAGTTAACTTCAAATCCATGCGAAACACATGATTTAGCTTCAAATCAATGCGAAGTAGGAGGCTTATCTTCGAATCCATGCGAAACAAATGGTTTATCTTCAAATACTTGTGATATACATGATTAGCTTTAACAGCATGCGAAACAAACGAGTTATCTTCAAATCCAATCGAAACACATGATTTAGCATCAAATGAATGCGAAGAACATGGATTATCTTCGAATCCATGCGAAACAAATGGTTGAGCTTCAATTACTTGTGATGTACATGATTTAGCTTCAACTGCATGCGAAACAAACGAGTTGACATCAAATCCATGCGAAACACATGATTTAGCTTCAAATCAATGCGAAGTGGAAGGCTTACCTTCGAATCCATGCGAAACATATGATATAGCTTCAAATACTTGTGATATACACGATTTAGCTTCAACAGCATGCGAAACAAACGAGTTAGATTCAAATCCATGCGAAACACATGATTTAGCTTCAAATCAATGCGAAGTAGAAGGCTTATGTTCGAATCCATGCGAAACAATTGGATTAGCTTCATATACTTTCGATATACATGATTTAGTTTCAACAGCATGCGAAATAAACGAGTTAGATTCAAATCGATGCGAAACACATGATTTAGCTTCAAATCAATGCGAAGTAGATGGATTATCTTCGAATGCATGCGACAAATGGTTTAGCTTCAAATACTTGTGATGTACATGATTTAGCTTCAACTGCATGCGAAAAAAACGAGTTAGCTTCAAATCCATGCGAAACACATGATTTAGCTTCAAATCAATGCGAGGTAGGAGGCTTATCTTCGAATCCATGCGAAACAAATGGTTTAGCTTCAAATACTTGTGATATACATGATTTAGCTTCAACAGCATGCGAAACAAACGAGTTATCTTCAAATCCAAGCGAAACACATGATTTAGCTTCAATTAATGCGAAGTAGATGGATTATCTTCGAATGCATGCGACAAATGGTTTAGCTTCAAATACTTGTGATGTACATGATTTAGCTTCAACTGCATGCGAAAAAAACGAGTTTAGCTTCAAATCCATGCGAAACACATGATTTAGCTTCAAATCAATGCGAATTAGAAGGGTTATCTTCGAATCCATGCAAAACATATGATATAGCTTCAAATACTTGTGATATACATGATTTAGATTCAACAGCATGCGAAACAAACTAGTTAGCTTCAAATCCATGCGAAACACATGATTTAGCTTCAAAACAATGCGAAGTAGATGGATTATCTTCGAATCCATGCGAAACAAATGGTTTATCTTCAAATACTTGTGATATACATGATTTAGCTTTAACAGCATGCGAAACAAACGAGTTATCTTCAAATCCAATCGAAACACATGATTTAGCTTCAAATGAATGCGAAGAACATGGATTATCTTCGAATCCATGCGAAACAAATGGTTGAGCTTCAAATACTTGTGATGTACATGATTAGCTTCAACTGCATGCGAAAAAAACGAGTTAGCTTAAAATCCATGCGAAACACATGATTTATCTTCAAATCTATGCGAAGTAGAAGGCTGATTTTCGAATCCATGCGAAGCAAATGGTTTGGCTTCAAATACTTGTGATATAAATGATTTAGCTTCAACTGCATGCGAAACAAACGAGTTAACTTCAAATCCATGCGAAACACATGATTTAGCTTCAAATCAATGCGAAGTGGAAGGCTTACCTTCGAATCCATGCGAAACATATGATATAGCTTCAAATACATCTGAAATACATGGTTCAGCTTCAACTGCATGCGAAACAAACGAGTGAGCTCCAAATCCATGCGAAACACATGATTTAACTCCAAATCAATGCGAAGTAGGAGCCTTATCTTCGAATCCATGCGAAACATATGATATAGCTTCAAATACTTGTGATATAGACGATTTAGCTTCAACAGCATGCGAAACAAACGAGTTAGATTCAATTCCATGCGAAACACATGATTTAGCTTCAAATCAATGCGAAGTAGAAGGCTTATGTTCGAATCCATGCGAAACAATTGGATTAGCTTCATATACTTGCGATATACATGATTTAGCTTCAACAGCATGCGAAATAAACGAGTTAGATTCAAATCCATGCGAAACACATGATTTAACTTGAAATCAATGAGAAGTAGAAGGGTTATCTTCGAATCCATGCGAAGCAAATGGTTTGGCTTCAAATACTTGTGATATACATGGTTCAGCTTCAACTGCATGCGAAACAAACGAGTTAGCTTCAAATCCATGCGAAACACATGATTTAGCTTTAAATCAATGCGAAGTAGGAGACTTATCTTCGAATCCATGCGAAACAAATGGTTTAGCTTCAAATACTTGTGATATACATGATTTAGCTTCAACAGCATGCGAAACAAACGAGTTATAATCAAATCCAAGCGAAACACATGATTTAGCTTCAAATGAATGCGAAGAACATGGATTATCTTCGTATCCATGCGAAACAAATGGTTTAGCTTCAAATACTTGTGATGTACATGATTTAGCTTCAACAGCATGCGAAACAAACGAGTTATCTTCAAATCCAAGCGAAACACATGATTTAGCTTCAAATTAATGCGAAGTAGATGGATTATCTTCGAATGCATGCGACAAATGGTTTAGCTTCAAATACTTGTGATGTACATGATTTAGCTTCAACTGCATGCGAAAAAAACGAGTTTAGCTTCAAATCCATGCGAAACACATGATTTAGCTTTAAATCAATGCGAAGTAGAAGGGTTATCTTCGAATCCATGCGAAACATATGATATAGCTTCAAATACTTGTGATATACATGATTTAGCTTCAACAGCATGCGAAATAAACGAGTTAGATTCAAATCGATGCGAAACACATGATTTAGCTTCAAATCAATGCGAAGTAGATGGATTATCTTCGAATGCATGCGACAAATGGTTTAGCTTCAAATACTTGTGATGTACATGATTTAGCTTCAACTGCATGCGAAAAAAACGAGTTAGCTTCAAATCCATGCGAAACACATGATTTAGCTTCAAATCAATGCGAAGTAGGAGGCTTATCTTCGAATCCATGCGAAACATATGATATAGCTTCAAATACTTGTGATATACATGATTTAGCTTCAACAGCATGCGAAACAAACGAGTTATCTTCAAATCCAAGCGAAACACATGATTTAGCTTCAAATTAATGCGAAGTAGATGGATTATCTTCGAATGCATGCGACAAATGGTTTAGCTTCAAATACTTGTGATGTACATGATTTAGCTTCAACTGCATGCGAAAAAAACGAGTTTAGCTTCAAATCCATGCGAAACACATGATTTAGCTTCAAATCAATGCGAAGTAGATGGATTATCTTCGAATGCATGCGACAAATGGTTTAGCTTCAAATACTTGTGATGTACATGATTTAGCTTCAACTGCATGCGACAAAAACGAGTTAGCTTCAAATCCATGCGAAACACATGATTTATCTTCAAATCAATGCGAAGTAGAAGGCTGATTTTCGAATCCATGCGAATCAAATGGTTTGGCTTGAAATACTTGTGATATACATGATTTAGCTTGAACTGCATGCGAAACAAACGAGTTAACTTCAAATCCATGCGAAACACATGATTTAGCTTCAAATCAATGCGAAGTGGAAGGCTTACCTTCGAATCCATGCGAAACATATGATATAGCTTCAAATACTTGTGATATACACGATTTAGCTTCAACAGCATGCGAAACAACCGAGTTAGATTCAAATCCATGCGAAACACATGATTTAGCTTCAAATCAATGCGAAGTAGAAGGCTTATGTTCGAATCCATGCGAAACAATTGGATTAGCTTCATATACTTGCGATATACATGATTTAGCTTCAACAACATGCGAAATAAACGAGTTAGATTCAAATCGATGCGAAACACATGATTTAGCTTCAATTCAATGCGAAGTAGATGGATTATCTTCGAATGCATGCGACAAATGGTTTAGCTTCAAATACTTGTGATGTACATGATTTAGCTTCAACTGCATGCGAAAAAAACGAGTTAGCTTCAAATCCATGCGAAACACATGATTTAGCTTCAAATCAATGCGAAGTAGGGGGCTTATCTTCGAATCCATGCGAAACAAATGGTTTAGCTTCAAATACTTGTGATATACATGATTTAGCTTCAACAGCATGCGAAACAAACGAGTTATCTTCAAATCCAAGCGAAACACATGATTTAGCTTCAAATTAATGCGAAGTAGATAGATTATCTTCGAATGCATGCGACAAATGGTTTAGCTTCAAATACTTGTGATGTACATGATTTAGATTCAACTGCAGGCGAAAAAAACGAGTTTAGCTTCAAATCCATGCGAAACACATGATTTAGCTTCAAATCAATGCGAATTAGAAGGGTTATCTTCGAATCCATGCGAAACAAATGGTTTATCTTCAAATACTTGTGATATACATGATTTAGTTTTAACAGCATGCGAAACAAACGAGTTATCTTCAAATCCAATCGAAACACATGATTTAGCTTCAAATGAATGCGAAGAACATGGATTATCTTCGAATCCATGCGAAACAAATGGTTGAGCTTCAATTACTTGTGATGTACATGATTTAGCTTCAACTGCATGCGAAACAAACGAGTTAACTTCAAATCCATGCGAAACACATGATTTAGCTTCAAATCAATGCGAAGTGGAAGGCTTACCTTCGAATCCATGCGAAACATATGATATAGCTTCAAATACTTGTGATATACACGATTTAGCTTCAACAGCATGCGAAACAAACGAGTTAGATTCAAATCCATGCGAAACACATGATTTAGCTTCAAATCAATGCGAAGTAGAAGGCTTATGTTCGAATCCATGCGAAACAATTGGATTAGCTTCATATACTTTCGATATACATGATTTAGCTTCAACAGCATGCGAAATAAACGAGTTAGATTCAAATCGATGCGAAACACATGATTTAGCTTCAAATCAATGCGAAGTAGATGGATTATCTTCGAATGCATGCGACAAATGGTTTAGCTTCAAATACTTGTGATGTACATGATTTAGCTTCAACTGCATGCGAAAAAAACGAGTTAGCTTCAAATCCATGCGAAACACATGATTTAGCTTCAAATCAATGCGAAGTAGGAGGCTTATCTTCGAATCCATGCGAAACAAATGGTTTAGCTTCAAATACTTGTGATATACATGATTTAGCTTCAACAGCATGCGAAACAAACGAGTTATCTTCAAATCCAAGCGAAACACATGATTTAGCTTCAAATTAATGCGAAGTAGATGGAGTATCTTCGAATGCATGCGACAAATGGATTAGCTTCAAATACTTGTGATGTACATGATTTAGCTTCAACTGCATGCGAAAAAAACGAGTTTAGCTTCAAATCCATGCGAAACACATGATTTAGCTTCAAATCAATGCGAAGTAGATGGATTATCTTCGAATGCATGCGACAAATGGTTTAGCTTCAAATACTTGTGATGTACATGATTTAGCTTCAACTGCATGCGACAAAAACGAGTTAGCTTCAAATCCATGCGAAACACATGATTTATCTTCAAATCAATGCGAAGTAGAAGGCTGATTTTCGAATCCATGCGAATCAAATGGTTTGGCTTGAAATACTTGTGATATACATGATTTAGCTTGAACTGCATGCGAAACAAACGAGTTAACTTCAAATCCATGCGAAACACATGATTTAGCTTCAAATCAATGCGAAGTGGAAGGCTTACCTTCGAATCCATGCGAAACATATGATATAGCTTCAAATACTTGTGATATACACGATTTAGCTTCAACAGCATGCGAAACAACCGAGTTAGATTCAAATCCATGCGAAACACATGATTTAGCTTCAAATCAATGCGAAGTAGAAGGCTTATGTTCGAATCCATGCGAAACAATTGGATTAGCTTCATATACTTGCGATATACATGATTTAGCTTCAACAACATGCGAAATAAACGAGTTAGATTCAAATCGATGCGAAACACATGATTTAGCTTCAAATCAATGCGAAGTAGATGGATTATCTTCGAATGCATGCGACAAATGGTTTAGCTTCAAATACTTGTGATGTACATGATTTAGCTTCAACTGCATGCGAAAAAAACGAGTTAGCTTCAAATCCATGCGAAACACATGATTTAGCTTCAAATCAATGCGAAGTAGGGGGCTTATCTTCGAATCCATGCGAAACAAATGGTTTAGCTTCAAATACTTGTGATATACATGATTTAGCTTCAACAGCATGCGAAACAAACGAGTTATCTTCAAATCCAAGCGAAACACATGATTTAGCTTCAAATTAATGCGAAGTAGATAGATTATCTTCGAATGCATGCGACAAATGGTTTAGCTTCAAATACTTGTGATGTACATGATTTAGATTCAACTGCATGCGAAAAAAACGAGTTTAGCTTCAAATCCATGCGAAACACATGATTTAGCTTCAAATCAATGCGAATTAGAAGGGTTATCTTCGAATCCATGCGAAACAAATGGTTTATCTTCAAATACTTGTGATATACATGATTTAGCTTTAACAGCATGCGAAACAAACGAGTTATCTTCAAATCCAATCGAAACACATGATTTAGCTTCAAATGAATGCGAAGAACATGGATTATCTTCGAATCCATGCGAAACAAATGGTTGAGCTTCAATTACTTGTGATGTACATGATTTAGCTTCAACTGCATGCGAAACAAACGAGTTAACTTCAAATCCATGCGAAACACATGATTTAGCTTCAAATCAATGCGAAGTGGAAGGCTTACCTTCGAATCCATGCGAAACATATGATATAGCTTCAAATACTTGTGATATACACGATTTAGCTTCAACAGCATGCGAAACAAACGAGTTAGATTCAAATCCATGCGAAACACATGATTTAGCTTCAAATCAATGCGAAGTAGAAGGCTTATGTTCGAATCCATGCGAAACAATTGGATTAGCTTCATATACTTTCGATATACATGATTTAGCTTCAACAGCATGCGAAATAAACGAGTTAGATTCAAATCGATGCGAAACACATGATTTAGCTTCAAATCAATGCGAAGTAGATGGATTATCTTCGAATGCATGCGACAAATGGTTTAGCTTCAAATACTTGTGATGTACATGATTTAGCTTCAACTGCATGCGAAAAAAACGAGTTAGCTTCAAATCCATGCGAAACACATGATTTAGCTTCAAATCAATGCGAAGTAGGAGGCTTATCTTCGAATCCATGCGAAACAAATGGTTTAGCTTCAAATCAATGCGAAGTAGAAGGCTTATGTTCGAATCCATGCGAAACAATTGGATTAGCTTCATATACTTTCGATATACATGATTTAGCTTCAACAGCATGCGAAACAAACGAGTTATCTTCAAATCCAAGCGAAACACATGATTTAGCTTCAAATTAATGCGAAGTAGATGGATTATCTTCGAATGCATGCGACAAATGGTTTAGCTTCAAATACTTGTGATGTACATGATTTAGCTTCAACTGCATGCGAAAAAAACGAGTTTAGCTTCAAATCCATGCGAAACACATGATTTAGCTTCAAATCAATGCGAAGTAGATGGATTATCTTCGAATGCATGCGACAAATGGTTTAGCTTCAAATACTTGTGATGTACATGATTTAGCTTCAACTGCATGCGACAAAAACGAGTTAGCTTCAAATCCATGCGAAACACATGATTTATCTTCAAATCAATGCGAAGTAGAAGGCTGATTTTCGAATCCATGCGAATCAAATGGTTTGGCTTGAAATACTTGTGATATACATGATTTAGCTTGAACTGCATGCGAAACAAACGAGTTAACTTCAAATCCATGCGAAACACATGATTTAGCTTCAAATCAATGCGAAGTGGAAGGCTTACCTTCGAATCCATGCGAAACATATGATATAGCTTCAAATACTTGTGATATACACGATTTAGCTTCAACTGCATGCGAAAAAAACGAGTTAGCTTCAAATCCATGCGAAACACATGATTTATCTTCAAATCTATGCGAAGTAGAAGGCTGATTTTCGAATCCATGCGAAGCAAATGGTTTGGCTTCAAATACTTGTGATATAAATGATTTAGCTTCAACTGCATGCGAAACAAACGAGTTATCTTCAAATCCAATCGAAACACATGATTTAGCTTCAAATGAATGCGAAGAACATGGATTATCTTCGAATCCATGCGAAACAAATGGTTGAGCTTCAAATACTTGTGATGTACATGATTTAGCTTCAACTGCATGCGAAAAAAACGAGTTAACTTCAAATCCATGCGAAACACATGATTTAGCTTCAAATCAATGCGAAGTGGAAGGCTTACCTTCGAATCCATGCGAAACATATGATATAGCTTCAAATACTTGTGATATACACGATTTAGCTTCACAGCATGCGAAACAAACGAGTTAGATTCAAATCCATGCGAAACACATGATTTAGCTTCAAATCAATGCGAAGTAGAAGGCTTATGTTCGAATCCATGCGAACAATTGGATTAGCTTCATATACTTTCGATATACATGATTTAGCTTCAACAGCATGCGAAATAAACGAGTTAGATTCAAATCGATGCGAAACACATGATTTAGCTTCAAATCAATGCGAAGTAGATGGATTATCTTCGAATGCATGCGACAAATGGTTTAGCTTCAAATACTTGTGATGTACATGATTTAGCTTCAACTGCATGCGAAAAAAAACGAGTTAGCTTCAAATCCATGCGAAACACATGATTTAGCTTCAAATCAATGCGAAGTAGGAGGCTTATCTTCGAATCCATGCGAAACAAATGGTTTAGCTTCAAATACTTGTGATATACATGATTTAGCTTCAACAGCATGCGAAACAAACGAGTTATCTTCAAATCCAAGCGAAACACATTATTTAGCTTCAAATTAATGCGAAGTAGATGGATTATCTTCGAATGCATGCGACAAATGGTTTAGCTTCAAATACTTGTGATGTACATGATTTAGCTTCAACTGCATGCGAAAAAAACGAGTTAGCTTCAAATCCATGCGAAACACATGATTTATCTTCAAATCTATGCGAAGTAGAAGGCTGATTTTCGAATCCATGCGAAGCAAATGGTTTGGCTTCAAATACTTGTGATATAAATGATTTAGCTTCAACTGCATGCGAAACAAACGAGTTAACTTCAAATCCATGCGAAACACATGATTTAGCTTCAAATCAATGCGAAGTGGAAGGCTTACCTTCGAATCCATGCGAAACATATGATATAGCTTCAAATACTTGTGAAATACATGGTTCAGCTTCAACTGCATGCGAAACAAACGAGTTAGCTTCAAATCCATGCGAAACACATGATTTAACTTCAAATCAATGCGAAGTAGGAGCCTTATCTTCGAATACATGCGAAACATATGATATAGCTTCAAATACTTGTGATATAGACGATTTAGCTTCAACAGCATGCGAAACAAACGAGTTAGATTCAATTCCATGCGAAACACATGATTTAGCTTCAAATCAATGCGAAGTAGAAGGCTTATGTTCGAATCCATGCGAAACAATTGGATTAGCTTCATATACTTGCGATATACATGATTTAGCTTCAACAGCATGCGAAATAAACGAGTTAGATTCAAATCCATGCGAAACACATGATTTAACTTGAAATCAATGAGAAGTAGAAGGGTTATCTTCGAATCCATGCGAAGCAAATGGTTTGGCTTCAAATACTTGTGATATAAATGATTTAGCTTCAACTGCATGCGAAACAAACGAGTTATCTTCAAATCCAATCGAAACACATGATTTAGCTTCAAATGAATGCGAAGAACATGGATTATCTTCGAATCCATGCGAAACAAATGGTTTAGCTTCAAATACTTGTGATGTACATGATTTAGCTTCAACTGCATGCGAAAAAAACGAGTTAGCTTCAAATCCAAGCGAAACACATGATTTAGCATCTAATCAATGCGAAGTAGAAGGCTGATTTTCGAATCCATGCGAAGCAAATGGTTTGGCTTCAAATACTTGTGATACACTTGATTTAGCTTCAACAGCATGCGAAACAAACGAGTTAGATTCAAATCCATGCGAAACACATGATTTAGCTTCAAATCAATGCGAAGTAGATGGATTAACTTCGAATGCTTGCGACAAATGGTTTAGCTTCAAATACTTGTGATGTACATGATTTAGCTTCAAATGCATGCGAAAAAAACGTGTGTAGCTTCAAATCCATGCGAAACACATGATTTATCTCAAATCTATGCGAAGTAGAAGGCTGATTTTCGAATCCATGCGAAGCAAATGGTTTGGCTTCATATACTTGTGATATACATGATTTAGCTTCAACTGCATCCGAAACAAACGAGTTAGCTTCAAATCCATGCGAAACACATGATTTAGCTTCAAATGAATGCGAAGAACATGGATTATCTTCGAATCCATGCGAAACAAATGGTTTAGCTTCAAATACTTGTGATATACATGGTTCAGCTTCAACTGCATGCGAAACAAACGAGTTAGCTTCAAATCCATGCGAAACACATGATTTAGCTTCAAATCAATGCGAAGTAGGAGGCTTATCTTCGAATCCATGCGAAACAAATGGTTTAGCTTCAAATACTTGTGATATACATGATTTAGCTTCAACAGCATGCGAAACAAACGAGTTATCTTCAAAGCCAAGCGAAACACATGATTTAACTTGAAATCAATGCGAAGTAGAAGGGTTATATTCGAATCCATGCGAAACAAATGGTTTAGCTGCAAATACTTGTGATATACATGATTTAGCTTCAACTGCATGCGAAAAAAACGAGTTTAGCTTCAAATCCATGCGAAACACATGATTTAGCTTCAAATCAATTCGAATTAGAAGGGTTATCTTCGAATCCATGCGAATCATATGATATAACTTCAAATACTTGTGATATACATGATTTAGATTCAACAGCATGCGAAACAAACGAGTTAGCTTCAAATCCATGCGAAACACATGATTTAGCTTCAAATCAATGCGAAGTAGATGGATTATCTTCGAATCCATGCGAAACAAATGGTTTATCTTCAAATACTTGTGATATACATGATTTAACTTCAACAGCATGCGTAACAAACGAGTTAGATTCAAATCCATGCGAAACACATGATTTAGCTTCAAATCAATGCGAAGTAGATGGCTTATCTTCGAATACATGCGAAACAAATGGATTAGCTTCATAAACTTGTGATATACATGATTTAGCTTCAACAGCATACGAAATAAACGAGTTAGATTCAAATCCATGCGAAACACATCATTTAACTTGAAATCAATGAGAAGTAGAAGGGTTATCTTCGAAACCATGCGAAGCAAATGGTTTGGCTTCAAATACTTGTGATATACATGATTTAGATTCAACTGCATGGGAAACAAACGAGTTAACTTCAAATCCATGCGAAACACATGATTTAGCTTCAAATCAATGCGAAGTGGAAGGCTTACCTTCGAATCCATGCGAAACATATGATATAGCTTCAAATACTTGTGGTATACATGGTTCAGCTTCAACTGCATGCGAAACAAACGAGTTAGCTTCAAATCCATGCGAAACACATGATTTAGCTTCAAATCAATGCGAATTAGGAGACTTATCTTCGAATCCATGCGAAACAAATGGTTTAGCTTCAAATATTTGTGATATACATGATTTAGCTTCAACAGCATGCGAAACAAACGAGTTATCATCAAATCCAAGCGAAACACATGATTTAGCTTCAAATTAATGCGAAGTAGATGGATTAGCTTCGAATGCTTGCGACAAATGGTTTAGCTTCAAATACTTGTGATATACATGATTTAGCTTCAACTGCATGCGAAACAAACGTTTTAACTTCAAATCCATGCGAAACACATGATTTATCTTCAAATCAATGCGAAGTGGAAGGCTTACCTTCGAATCCATGCGAAACGAATAGTTTAGCTTCAAATACTTGTGATATACATGGTTCAGCTTCAACTGCATGCGAAACAAACGAGTTAGCTTCAAATCCATGCGAAACACATGATTTAGCTTCAAATCAATGCGAAGTAGGAGGCTTATCTTCGAATCCATGCGAAACAAATGGTTTAGCTTCAAATACTTGTGATACACTTGATTTAGCTTCAACAGCATGCGAAACAAACGTTTTAACTTCAAATCCATGCGAAACACATGATTTATCTTGAAATCAATGCGAAGTGGAAGGCTTACCTTCGAATCCATGCGAAACGAATAGTTTAGCTTCAAATACTTGTGATATACATGGTTCAGCTTCAACTGCATGCGAAACAAACGAGTTAGCTTCAAATCCATGCGAAACACATGATTTAGCTTCAAATCAATGCGAAGTAGGAGGCTTATCTTCGAATCCATGCGAAACAAATGGTTTAGCTTCAAATACTTGTGATACACTTGATTTAGCTTCAACAGCATGCGAAACAAACGAGTTAGATTCAAATCCATGCGAAACACATGATTTAGCTTCAAATCAATGCGAAGTAGATGGCTTATCTTCGAATACATGCGAAACAAATGGATTAGCTTCATATACTTGTGATATACATGATTTAGCTTCAACAGCATACGAAATAAACGAGTTAGATTCAAATGCATGCGAAACACATGATTTAACTTGAAATCAATGCGAAGTAGAAGGGTTATCTTCGAATCCATGCGAAACAAATGGTTTAGCTGCAAATACTTGTGATATACATGATTTAGCTTCAACAGCATGCGAAATGAACGAGTTAGATTCAAATCCATGCGAAACACATGATTTAGCTTCAAATCAATGCGAAGTGGAAGGCATATCTTCGAATCCATGCGAAACAAATGGATTAGATTCATATACTTGTGATACACATGATCTAGGTTCAACAGCATGCGAAATAAACGAGTTAGATCCAAATCCATGCGAAACACATGATTTAGTTTCAAATCAATGCGAAGTAGAAGGGTTATCTTCGAATCCATGCGAAACAAATGGTTTAGCTGCAAATACTTGTGATATACATGATTTAGCTTCAACTGCATGCGAAACAAACGAGTTAACTTCAAATCCATGCGAAACACATGATTTAGCTTCAAATCAATGCGAAGTGGAAGTCTTATCTTCGAATCCATGCGAAACAAATGGATTAGATTCATATACTTGTGATACACATGATTTAGCTTCAACAGCATGCGGAATAAACGAGTTAGATCCAAATCCATGCGAAACACATGATTTAGCTTCAAATCAATGCGAAGTAGAAGGGTTATCTTCGAATAAATGCGAAACAAATGATGTAGCTTCAAATACTTGTGACATACATGATTTAGTTCCAACAGCATGCGAAACAAACGAGTTGATTCAAATCCATGCGAAACACATGATTTATCTTCAAATCAATGCGAAGTAGAAGGGTTATCTTCGAATCCATGCGAAACAAATGGTTTAGCTGCAAATACTTGCGATATACATGATTTAGCATCAACTGCATGCTAAAAAAACGAGTTAGCTTCAAATCCATGCGAAACACATGATTTAGCATCTAATCAATGCGAAGTAGAAGGCTGATTTTCGAATCCATGCGAAGCAAATGATTTCGCTTCAAATACTTGTGATACACTTGATTTAGCTTCAACAGCATGCGAAACAAACGAGTTGGATTCAAATCCATGCGAAACACATGATTTATCTTCAAATCAATGCGAAGTAGAAGGGTTATCTTCGAATCCATGCGAAACAAATGGTTTAGCTTCAAATACTTGTGATGTAGATGATTTAGCTTCAACTGCATGCGAAAAAAACGAGTTAGCTTCAAATCCATGCGAAACACATGATTTAGCTTCAAATCAATGCGAAGTAGGAGGCTTATCTTCGAATCCATGCGAAACAAATGGTTTAGCTTCAAATACTTGTGATATACAATGATTTAGCTTCAACAGCATGCGAAACAAACGAGTTATCTTCAAAGCCAAGCGAAACACATGATTTAGCTTCAAATTAATGCGAAGTAGATGGATTATCTTCGAATGCATGCGACAAACGGTTTAGCTTCAAATACTTGTGATGTACATGATTTAGCTTCAACTGCATGCGAAAAAAACGAGTTTAGCTTCAAATCCATGCGAAACACATGATTTAGCTTCAAATCAATTCGAATTAGAAGGGTTATCTTCGAATCCATGCGAAACATATGATATAGCTTCAAATACTTGTGATATACATGATTTAGATTCAACAGCATGCGAAACAAACGAGTTAGCTTAAAATCCATGCGAAACACATGATTTAGCTTCAAATTAATGCGAAGTAGATGGCTTATCTTCGAATACATGCGAAACAAATGGATTAGCTTCATAAACTTGTGATATACATGATTTAGCTTCAACAGCATACGAAATAAACGAGTTAGATTCAAATCCATGCGAAACACATGATTTAACTTGAAATCAATGAGAAGTAGAAGGGTTATCTTCGAATCCATGCGAAGCAAATGGTTTGGCTTCAAATACTTGTGATATACATGATTTAGCTTCAACTGCATGCGAAACAAACGAGTTAACTTCAAATCCATGCGAAACACATGATTTAGCTTCAAATCAATGCGAAGTAGATGGATTATCTTCGAATCCATGCGAAACAAATGGTTTAGCTGCAAATACTTGTGATATACATGATTTAGCTTCAACTGCATGCGAAAAAAACGAGTTTAGCTTCAAATCCATGCGAAACACATGATTTAGCTTCAAATCAATTCGAATTAGAAGGGTTATCTTCGAATCCATGCGAAACATATGATATAACTTCAAATACTTGTGATATACATGATTTAGATTCAACAGCATGCGAAACAAACGAGTTAGCTTCAAATCCATGCGAAACACATGATTTAGCTTCAAATCAATGCGAAGTAGATGGATTATCTTCGAATCCATGCGAAACAAATGGTTTATCTTCAAATACTTGTGATATACATGATTTAACTTCAACAGCATGCGTAACAAACGAGTTAGATTCAAATCCATGCGAAACACATGATTTAGCTTCAAATCAATGCGAAGTAGATGGCTTATCTTCGAATACATGCGAAACAAATGGATTAGCTTCATAAACTTGTGATATACATGATTTAGCTTCAACAGCATACGAAATAAACGAGTTAGATTCAAATCCATGCGATACACATCATTTAACTTGAAATCAATGAGAAGTAGAAGGGTTATCTTCGAATCCATGCGAAGCAAATGGTTTGGCTTCAAATACTTGTGATATGCATGATTTAGCTTCAACTGCATGCGAAACAAACGAGTTAACTTCAAATCCATGCGAAACACATGATTTAGCTTCAAATCAATGCGAAGTGGAAGGCTTACCTTCGAATCCATGCGAAACATATGATATAGCTTCAAATACTTGTGGTATACATGGTTCAGCTTCAACTGCATGCGAAACAAACGAGTTAGCTTCAGATCCATGCGAAACACATGATTTAGCTTCAAATCAATGCGAATTAGGAGACTTATCTTCGAATCCATGCGAAACAAATGGTTTAGCTTCAAATATTTGTGATATACATGATTTAGCTTCAACAGCATGCGAAACAAACGAGTTATCATCAAATCCAAGCGAAACACATGATTTAGCTTCAAATTAATGCGAAGTAGATGGATTATCTTCGAATGCTTGCGACAAATGGTTTAGCTTCAAATACTTGTGATGTACATGATTTAGCTTCAACTGCATGCGAAAAAAACGTGTGTAGCTTCAAATCCATGCGAAGCACATGATTTAGCTTTAAATCAATGCGAATTAGAAGGGTTATCTTCGAATCCATGCGAAACATATGATATAGCTTCAAATACTTGTGATATACATGATTTAGCTTCAACAGCATGCGAAACAAACGAGTTATCTTCAAAGCCAAGCGAAACACATGATTTAGCTTCAAATTAATGCGAAGTAGATGGATTATCTTCGAATGCATGCGACAAATGGTTTAGCTTCAAATACTTGTGATGTACATGATTTAGCTTCAACTGCATGCGAAAAAAACGAGTTTAGCTTCAAATTCATGCGAAACACATGATTTAGCTTCAAATCAATTCGAATTAGAAGGGTTATCTTCGAATCCATGCGAAACATATGATATAGCTTCAAATACTTGTGATATACATGATTTAGATTCAACAGCATGCGAAACAAACGAGTTAGCTTCAAATCCATGCGAAACACATGATTTAGCTTCAAATCAATGCGAAGTAGATGGATTATCTTCGAATCCATGCGAAACAAATGGTTTATCTTCAAATACTTGTGATATACATGATTTAACTTCAACAGCATGCGTAACAAACGAGTTAGCTTCAAATCCGTGCGAACACATGAGTTAGCTTCAAATCAATGCGAAGTAGGAGGCTTATCTTCGAATCCATGCGAAACAAATGGTTTAGCTTCAAATACTTGTGATATACATGATTTAGCTTCAACAGCATGCGAAGCAAACGAGTTAGCTTCAAATCCATGCGAAACACATGATTTTGCTTCAAATTAATGCGAATTAGAAGGGTTATCTTGGAATCCATGCGAAACATATGATATAGCTTCAAATACTTGTGATATACATGATTTAGCTTCAACTGCATTGCAAAAAAACGAGTTAGCTTAAAATCCATGCGGAACATATGATTTAGCCTTAAATCAATGCGAAGTAGAAGGCTGATCTTCGAATCCATGCGTAACGAATGGTTTAGCTTCAAATACTTGTGATATACATGATTTAGCTTGAACAGCATGCGAAACAAACGAGGTAGCTTCAAATCAATGCGAACACATGATTTAGCTTCAAATCAATGCGAAGTAGATGGATTATCTTCGAATCCATGCGAAACAAATGGTTTATCTTCAAATACTTGTGATATACATGATTTAGCTTTAACAGCATGCGAAACAAACGAGTTATCTTCAAATCCAATCGAAACACACGATTTAGCTTCAAATGAATGCGAAGAACATGGATTATCTTCGAATCCATGCGAAACAAATGGTTTAGCTTCAAATACTTGTGATGTAGATGATTTAGCTTCAACTGCATGCGAAAAAAAACGAGTTAGCTTCAAATCCATGCGAAACACATGATTTATCTTCAAATCAATGCGAAGTAGAAGGGTTATCTTCGAATCCATGCGAAACAAATGGTTTAGCTGCAAATACTTGTGATATACATGATTTAGCTTCAACAGCATGCGAAATGAACGAGTTAGATTCAAATCCATGCGAAACACATGATTTAGCTTCAAATCAATGCGAAGTGGAAGGCATATCTTCGAATCCATGCGAAACAAATGGTTTAGCTTCAAATACTTGTGATATACAATGATTTAGCTTCAACAGCATGCGAAACAAACGAGTTAGACTCAAATCCATGCGAAACACATGATTTAGTTTCAAATCAATGCGAAGTAGAAGGGTTATCTTCGAATCCATGCGAAACAAATGGTTTAGCTGCAAATACTTGTGATATACATGATTTAGCTTCAACTGCATGCGAAAAAAACGAGTTTAGCTTCAAATCCATGCGAAACACATGATTTAGCTTCAAATCAATTCGAATTAGAAGGGTTATCTTCGAATCCATGCGAAACATATGATATAGCTTCAAATACTTGTGATATACATGATTTAGATTCAACAGCATGCGAAACAAACGAGTTAGCTTCAAATCCATGCGAAACACATGATTTAGCTTCAAATCAATGCGAAGTAGATGGATTATCTTTGAATTCATGCGAAACAAATGGTTTATCTTCAAATACTTGTGATATACATGATTTAACTTCAACAGCATGCGTAACAAACGAGTTAGATTCAAATCCATGCGAAACACATGATTTAGCTTCAAATCAATGCGAAGTAGATGGCTTATCTTCGAATACATGCGGAACAAATGGATTAGCTTCATAAACTTGTGATATACATGATTTAGCTTCAACAGCATACGAAATAAACGAGTTAGATTCAAATCCATGCGAAACACATGATTTAACTTGAAATCAATGAGAAGTAGAAGGGTTATCTTCGAATCAATGCGAAGCAAATGGTTTTGGCTTCAAATACTTGTGATATACATGATTTAGCTTCAACTGCATGCGAAACAAACGAGTTAACTTCAAATCCATGCGAAACACATGATTTAGCTTCAAAACAATGCGAAGTAGATGGATTATCTTCGAATCCATGCGAAACAAATGGTTTAGCTGCAAATACTTGTGATATACATGATTTAGCTTCAACTGCATGCGAAAAAAACGAGTTTAGCTTCAAATCCATGCGAAACACATGATTTAGCTTCAAATCAATTCGAATTAGAAGGGTTATCTTCGAATCCATGCGAATCATATGATATAACTTCAAATACTTGTGATATACATGATTTAGATTCAACAGCATGCGAAACAAACGAGTTAGCTTCAAATCCATGCGAAACACATGATTTAGCTTCAAATCAATGCGAAGTAGATGGATTATCTTCGAATCCATGCGAAACAAATGGTTTATCTTCAAATACTTGTGATATAGATGATTTAACTTCAACAGCATGCGTAACAAACGAGTTAGATTCAAATCCATGCGAAACACATGATTTAGCTTCAAATCAATGCGAAGTGGAAGGCTTACCTTCGAATCCATGCGAAACATATGATATAGCTTCAAATACTTGTGGTATACATGGTTCAGCTTCAACTGCATGCGAAACAAACGAGTTAGCTTCAAATCCATGCGAAACACATGATTTAGCATCTAATCAATGCGAAGTACAATGCTGATTTTCGAATCCATGCGAAGCAAATGGTTTAGCTTCAAATACTTGTGATATACATGATTTAGCTTCAACAGCATGCGAAGCAAACGAGTTAGCTTCAAATCCATGCGAAACACATGATTTTGCTTCAAATTAATGCGAATTAGAAGGGTTATCTTGGAATCCATGCGAAACATATGATATAGCTTCAAATACTTGTGATATACATGATTCAGCTTCAACTGCATTGCAAAAAAACGAGTTAGCTTAAAATCCATGCGGAACATATGATTTAGCCTTAAATCAATGCGAAGTAGATGGATTATCCTCGAATCCATGCGAAACAAATGGTTTATCTTCAAATACTTGTGATATACATGATTTAACTTCAACAGCATGCGTAACAAACGAGTTAGATTCAAATCCATGCGAAACACATGATTTAGCTTCAAATCAATGCGAAGTAGATGGCTTATCTTCGAATACATGCGAAACAAATGGATTAGCTTCATAAACTTGTGATATACATGATTTAGCTTCAACAGCATACGAAATAAACGAGTTAGATTCAAATCCATGCGAAACACATCATTTAACTTGAAATCAATGAGAAGTAGAAGGGTTATCTTCGAATCCATGCGAAGCAAATGGTTTGCTTCAAATACTTGTGATATACATGATTTAGCTTCAACTGCATGCGAAACAAACGAGTTAACTCAAATCCATGCGAAACACATGATTTAGCTTCAAATCAATGCGAAGTGGAAGGCTTACCTTCGAATCCATGCGAAACATATGATATAGCTTCAAATACTTGTGGTATACATGGTTCAGCTTCAACTGCATGCGAAACAAACGAGTTAGCTTCAGATCCATGCGAAACACATGATTTAGCTTCAAATCAATGCGAATTAGGAGACTTATCTTCGAATCCATGCGAAACAAATGGTTTAGCTTCAAATATTTGTGATATACATGATTTAGCTTCAACAGCATGCGAAACAAACGAGTTATCATCAAATCCAAGCGAAACACATGATTTAGCTTCAAATTAATGCGAAGTAGATGGATTATCTTCGAATGCTTGCGACAAATGGTTTAGCTTCAAATACTTGTGATGTACATGATTTAGCTTCAACTGCATGCGAAAAAAACGTGTGTAGCTTCAAATCCATGCGAAACACATGATTTAGCTTTAAATCAATGCGAATTAGAAGGGTTATCTTCGAATCCATGCGAAACATATGATATAGCTTCAAATACTTGTGATATACATGATTTAGCTTCAACAGCATGCGAAACAAACGAGTTATCTTCAAAGCCAAGCGAAACACATGATTTAGCTTCAAATTAATGCGAAGTAGATGGATTATCTTCGAATGCATGCGACAAATGGTTTAGCTTCAAATACTTGTGATGTACATGATTTAGCTTCAACTGCATGCGAAAAAAACGAGTTTAGCTTCAAATCCATGCGAAACACATGATTTAGCTTCAAATCAATTCGAATTAGAAGGGTTATCTTCGAATCCATGCGAAACATATGATATAGCTTCAAATACTTGTGATATACATGATTTAGATTCAACAGCATGCGAAACAAACGAGTTAGCTTCAAATCCATGCGAAACACATGATTTAGCTTCAAATCAATGCGAAGTAGATGGATTATCTTCGAATGCATGCGACAAATGGTTTAGCTTCAAATACTTGTGATGTACATGATTTAGCTTCAACTGCATGCGAAAAAAACGAGTTTAGCTTCAAATCCATGCGAAACACATGATTTAGCTTCAAATCAATTCGAATTAGAAGGGTTATCTTCGAATCCATGCGAAACATATGATATAGCTTCAAATACTTGTGATATACATGATTTAGATTCAACAGCATGCGAAACAAACGAGTTAGCTTCAAATCCATGCGAAACACATGATTTAGCTTCAAATCAATGCGAAGTAGATGGATTATCTTCGAATCCATGCGAAACAAATGGTTTATCTTCAAATACTTGTGATATACATGATTTAACTTCAACAGCATGCGTAACAAACGAGTTAGATTCAAATCCATGCGAAATACATGATTTAGCTTCAAATCAATGCGAAGTAGATGGCTTATCTTCGAATACATGCGAAACAAATGGATTAGCTTCATAAACTTGTGATATACATGATTTAGCTTCAACAGCATACGAAATAAACGAGTTAGATTCAAATCCATGCGAAACACATGATTTAACTTGAAATCAGTGCGAAGTAGAAGGCTTGTCTTCGAATCCATGCGAAACAAAAGGTTTAACTGCAAATACTTGTGATATACATGATTCAGCTTCAACTACATGCAAAAAAAACGAGTTAGCTTCAAATCCGTGCGTACACATGATTTAGCTTCAAATCAATGCGAAGTAGGAGGCTTATCTTCGAATCCATGCGAAACAAATGGTTTAGCTTCAAATACTTGTGATATACATGATTTAGCTTCAACAGCATGCGAAGCAAACGAGTTAGCTTCAAATCCATGCGAAACACATGATTTTGCTTCAAATTAATGCGAATTAGAAGGGTTATCTTGGAATCCATGCGAAACATATGATATAGCTTCAAATACTTGTGATATACATGATTTAGCTTCAACTGCATTGCAAAAAAACGAGTTAGCTTAAAATCCATGCGGAACATATGATTTAGCCTTAAATCAATGCGAAGTAGAAGGCTGATCTTCGAATCCATGCGTAACAAATGGTTTAGCTTCAAATACTTGTGATATACATGATTTAGCTTGAACAGCATGCGAAACAAACGAGGTAGCTTCAAATCAATGCGAACACATGATTTAGCTTCAAATCAATGCGAAGTAGATGGATTATCTTCGAATCCATGCGAAACAAATGGTTTATCTTCAAATACTTGTGATATACATGATTTAGCTTTAACAGCATGCGAAACAAACGAGTTATCTTCAAATCCAATCGAAACACATGATTTAGCTTCAAATGAATGCGAAGAACATGGATTATCTTCGAATCCATGCGAAACAAATGGTTTAGCTTCAAATACTTGTGATGTAGATGATTTAGCTTCAACTGCATGCGAAAAAAACGAGTTAGCTTCAAATCCATGCGAAACACATGATTTAGCATCTAATCAATGCGAAGTACAATGCTGATTTTCGAATCCATGCGAAGCAAATGGTTTGGCTACAAATACTTGTGATATACATGATTTAGCTTCAACTGCATGCGAAACAAACGAGTTAGCTTCAAATCCATGCGAAACACATGATTTAGCTTCAAATGAATGCGAAGAACATGGATTATCTTCGAATCCATGCGAAACAAATGGTTTAGATTCAAATACTTGTGATGTACATGATTTAGCTTCAACTGCATGCGAAAAAAACGAGTTAGCTTCAAATCCATGCGAAACACATGATTTATCTTCAAATCAATGCGAAGTAGAAGGGTTATCTTCGAATCCATGCGAAACAAATGGTTTAGCTGCAAATACTTGTGATATACATGATTTAGCTTCAACAGCATGCGAAATGAACGAGTTAGATTCAAATCCATGCGAAACACATGATTTAGCTTCAAATCAATGCGAAGTGGAAGGCATATCTTCGAATCCATGCGAAACAAATGGTTTAGCTTCAAATACTTGTGATATACAATGATTTAGCTTCAACAGCATGCGAAACAAACGAGTTAGACTCAAATCCATGCGAAACACATGATTTAGTTTCAAATCAATGCGAAGTAGAAGGGTTATCTTCGAATCCATGCGAAACAAATGGTTTAGCTGCAAATACTTGTGATATACATGATTTAGCTTCAACTGCATGCGAAAAAAACGAGTTTAGCTTCAAATCCATGCGAAACACATGATTTAGCTTCAAATCAATTCGAATTAGAAGGGTTATCTTCGAATCCATGCGAAACATATGATATAGCTTCAAATACTTGTGATATACATGATTTAGATTCAACAGCATGCGAAACAAACGAGTTAGCTTCAAATCCATGCGAAACACATGATTTAGCTTCAAATCAATGCGAAGTAGATGGATTATCTTTGAATTCATGCGAAACAAATGGTTTATCTTCAAATACTTGTGATATACATGATTTAACTTCAACAGCATGCGTAACAAACGAGTTAGATTCAAATCCATGCGAAACACATGATTTAGCTTCAAATCAATGCGAAGTAGATGGCTTATCTTCGAATACATGCGGAACAAATGGATTAGCTTCATAAACTTGTGATATACATGATTTAGCTTCAACAGCATACGAAATAAACGAGTTAGATTCAAATCCATGCGAAACACATGATTTAACTTGAAATCAATGAGAAGTAGAAGGGTTATCTTCGAATCCATGCGAAGCAAATGGTTTGGCTTCAAATACTTGTGATATACATGATTTAGCTTCAACTGCATGCGAAACAAACGAGTTAACTTCAAATCCATGCGAAACACATGATTTAGCTTCAAATCAATGCGAAGTAGATGGATTATCTTCGAATCCATGCGAAACAAATGGTTTAGCTGCAAATACTTGTGATATACATGATTTAGCTTCAACTGCATGCGAAAAAAACGAGTTTAGCTTCAAATCCATGCGAAACACATGATTTAGCTTCAAATCAATTCGAATTAGAAGGGTTATCTTCGAATCCATGCGAATCATATGATATAACTTCAAATACTTGTGATATACATGATTTAGATTCAACAGCATGCGAAACAAACGAGTTAGCTTCAAATCCATGCGAAACACATGATTTAGCTTCAAATCAATGCGAAGTAGATGGATTATCTTCGAATCCATGCGAAACAAATGGTTTATCTTCAAATACTTGTGATATACATGATTTAACTTCAACAGCATGCGTAACAAACGAGTTAGATTCAAATCCATGCGAAACACATGATTTAGCTTCAAATCAATGCGAATTAGAAGGGTTATCTTCGAATCCATGCGAAACATATGATATAGCTTCAAATACTTGTGATATACATGATTTAGCTTCAACAGCATGCGAAACAAACGAGTTATCTTCAAAGCCAAGCGAAACACATGATTTAGCTTCAAATTAATGCGAAGTAGATGGATTATCTTCGAATGCATGCGACAAATGGTTTAGCTTCAAATACTTGTGATGTACATGATTTAGCTTTAACTGCATGCGAAAAAAACGAGTTTAGCTTCAAATCCATGCGAAACACATGATTTAGCTTCAAATCAATTCGAATTAGAAGGGTTATCTTCGAATCCATGCGAAACATATGATATAGCTTCAAATACTTGTGATATACATGATTTAGATTCAACAGCATGCGAAACAAACGAGTTAGCTTCAAATCCATGCGAAACACATGATTTAGCTTCAAATCAATGCGAAGTAGATGGATTATCTTCGAATGCATGCGACAAATGGTTTAGCTTCAAATACTTGTGATGTACATGATTTAGCTTCAACTGCATGCGAAAAAAACGAGTTTAGCTTCAAATCCATGCGAAACACATGATTTAGCTTCAAATCAATTCGAATTAGAAGGGTTATCTTCGAATCCATGCGAAACATATGATATAGCTTCAAATACTTGTGATATACATGATTTAGATTCAACAGCATGCGAAACAAACGAGTTAGCTTCAAATCCATGCGAAACACATGATTTAGCTTCAAATCAATGCGAAGTAGATGGATTATCTTCCAATCCATGCGAAACAAATGGTTTATCTTCAAATACTTGTGATATACATGATTTAACTTCAACAGCATGCGTAACAAACGAGTTAGATTCAAATCCATGCGAAATACATGATTTAGCTTCAAATCAATGCGAAGTAGATGGCTTATCTTCGAATACATGCGAAACAAATGGATTAGCTTCATAAACTTGTGATATACATGATTTAGCTTCAACAGCATACGAAATAAACGAGTTAGATTCAAATCCATGCGAAACACATCACTTAACTTGAAATCAATGAGAAGTAGAAGGGTTATCTTCGAATCCATGCGAAGCAAATGGTTTGGCTTCAAATACTTGTGATATACATGATTTAGCTTCAACAGCATGCGAAGCAAACGAGTTAGCTTCAAATCCATGCGAAACACATGATTTTGCTTCCAATTAATGCGAATTAGAAGGGTTATCTTGGAATCCATGCGAAACATATGATATAGCTTCAAATACTTGTGATATACATGATTTAGCTTCAACTGCATTGCAAAAAGACGAGTTAGCTTAAAATCCATGCGGAACATATGATTTAGCCTTAAATCAATGCGAAGTAGAAGGCTGATCTTCGAATCCATGCGTAACAAATGTTTTAGCTTCAAATACTTGTGATATACATGATTTAGCTTGAACAGCATGCGAAACAAACGAGGTAGCTTCAAATCAATGCGAACACATGATTTAGCTTCAAATCAATGAGAAGTAGAAGGGTTATCTTCGAATCCATGCGAAGCAAATGGTTTGGCTTCAAATACTTGTGATATACATGATTTAGCTTCAACTGCATGCGAAACAAACGAGTTAACTTCAAATCCATGCGAAACACATGATTTAGCTTCAAATCAATGCGAAGTAGATGGATTATCTTCGAATCCATGCGAAACAAATGGTTTAGCTGCAAATACTTGTGATATACATGATTTAGCTTCAACTGCATGCGAAAAAAACGAGTTTAGCTTCAAATCCATGCGAAACACATGATTTAGCTTCAAATCAATTCGAATTAGAAGGGTTATCTTCGAATCCATGCGAATCATATGATATAACTTCAAATACTTGTGATATACATGATTTAGATTCAACAGCATGCGAAACAAACGAGTTAGCTTCAAATCCATGCGAAACACATGATTTAGCTTCAAATCAATGCGAAGTAGATGGATTATCTTCGAATCCATGCGAAACAAATGGTTTATCTTCAAATACTTGTGATATACATGATTTAACTTCAACAGCATGCGAACAAACGAGTTAGATTCAAATCCATGCGAAACACATGATTTAGCTTCAAATCAATGCGAAGTAGATGGCTTATCTTCGAATACATGCGAAACAAATGGATTAGCTTCATAAACTTGTGATATACATGATTTAGCTTCAACAGCATACGAAATAAACGAGTTAGATTCAAATCCATGCGAAACACATCATTTAACTTGAAATCAATGAGAAGTAGAAGGGTTATCTTCGAATCCATGCGAAGCAAATGGTTTGGCTTCAAATACTTGTGATATACATGATTTAGCTTCAACTGCATGCGAAACAAACGAGTTAACTTCAAATCCATGCGAAACACATGATTTAGCTTCAAATCAATGCGAAGTGGAAGGCTTACCTTCGAATCCATGCGAAACATATGATATAGCTTCAAATACTTGTGGTATACATGGTTCAGCTTCAACTGCATGCGAAACAAACGAGTTAGCTTCAAATCCATGCGAAACACATGATTTAGCTTCAAATCAATGCGAATTAGGAGACTTATCTTCGAATCCATGCGAAACAAATGGTTTAGCTTCAAATATTTGTGATATACATGATTTAGCTTCAACAGCATGCGAAACAAACGAGTTATCATCAAATCCAAGCGAAACACATGATTTAGCTTCAAATTAATGCGAAGTAGATGGATTATCTTCGAATGCTTGCGACAAATGGTTTAGCTTCAAATACTTGTGATGTACATGATTTAGCTTCAACTGCATGCGAAAAAAACGTGTGTAGCTTCAAATCCATGCGAAACACATGATTTAGCTTTAAATCAATGCGAATTAGAAGGGTTATCTTCGAATCCATGCGAAACATATGATATAGCTTCAAATACTTGTGATAGACATGATTTAGCTTCAACAGCATGCGAAACAAACGAGTTATCTTCAAAGCCAAGCGAAACACATGATTTAGCTTCAAATTAATGCGAAGTAGATGGATTATCTTCGAATGCATGCGACAAATGGTTTAGCTTCAAATAGTTGTGATGTACATGATTTAGCTTCAACTGCATGCGAAAAAAACGAGTTTAGCTTCAAATCCATGCGAAACACATGATTTAGCTTCAAATCAATTCGAATTAGAAGGGTTATCTTCGAATCCATGCGAAACATATGATATAGCTTCAAATACTTGTGATATACATGATTTAGATTCAACAGCATGCGAAACAAACGAGTTAGCTTCAAATCCATGCGAAACACATGATTTAGCTTCAAATCAATGCGAAGTAGATGGATTATCTTCGAATCCATGCGACAAATGGTTTAGCTTCAAATACTTGTGATGTACATGATTTAGCTTCAACTGCATGCGAAAAAAACGAGTTTAGCTTCAAATCCATGCGAAACACATGATTTAGCTTCAAATCAATTCGAATTAGAAGGGTTATCTTCGAATCCATGCGAAACATATGATATAGCTTCAAATACTTGTGATATACATGATTTAGATTCAACTGCATGCGAAAAAAACGAGTTAGCATCAAATCCATGCGAAACACATGATTTAGCATCTAATCAATGCGAAGTAGAAGGCTGATTTTCGAATCCATGCGAAGCAAATGGTTTGGCTTCAAATACTTGTGATACACTTGATTTAGCTTCAACAGCATGCGAAACAAACGAGTTAGATTCAAATCCATGCGAAACACATGATTTAGCTTCAAATCAATGCGAAGTAGATGGCTTATCTTCGAATACATGCGAATCAAATGGATTAGCTTCATACACTTGTGATATACATGATTTAGCTTCAACAGCATACGAAATAAACGAGTTAGATTCAAATGCATGCGAAACACATGATTTAACTTGAAATCAATGCGAAGTAGAAGGGTTATCTTCGAATACATGCGAAACAAATGGTTTAGCTGCAAATACTTGTGATATACATGATTTAGCTTCAACAGCATGCGAAATGAACGAGTTAGATTCAAATCCATGCGAAACACATGATTTAGCTTCAAATCAATGCGAAGTGGAAGGCATATCTTCGAATCCATGCGAAACAAATGGATTAGATTCATATACTTGTGATACACATGATTTAGCTTCAACAGCATGCGAAACAAACGAGTTAGACTCAAATCCATGCGAAACACATGATTTAGTTTCAAATCAATGCGAAGTAGAAGGGTTATCTTCGAATCCATGCGAAACAAATGGATTAGCTTCATATACTTGTGATACACATGATTTAGCTTCAACAGCATGCGGATTAAACGAGTTAGATCCAAATCCATGCGAAACACATGATTTAGTTTCAAATCAATGCGAAGTAGAAGGGTTATCTTCGAATAAATGCGAAACAAATGATGTAGCTTCAAATACTTGTGATATACATGATTTAGTTCCAACAGCATGCGAAACAAACGAGTTGGATTCAAATCCATGCGAAACACATGATTTATCTTCAAATCAATGCGAAGTAGAAGGGTTATCTTCGAATCCATGCGAAACAAATTGTTTAGCTGCAAATACTTGTGATGTACATGATTTAGCTTCAACTGCATGCGAAAAAAACGAGTTAGCTTCAAATCCATGCGAAACACATGATTTAGCATCTAATCAATGCGAAGTAGAAGGCTGATTTTCGAATCCATGCGAAGCAAATGGTTTGGCTTCAAATACTTGTGATACACTTGATTTAGCTTCAACAGCATGCGAAACAAACGAGTTAGATTCAAATCCATGCGAAACACATGATTTAGCTTCAAATCAATGCGAAGTAGAAGGGTTATCTTCGAATCCATGCGAAACAAATGGTTTAGCTGCAAATACTTGTGATATACATGATTTAGCTTCAACAGCATGCGAAATGAACGAGTTAGATTCAAATCCATGCGAAACACATGATTTAGCTTCAAATCAATGCGAAGTGGAAGGCTTATCTTCGAATCCATGCGAAACAAATGGATTAGATTCATATACTTGTGATACAGATGATTTAGCTTCAACAGCATGCGAAATAAACGAGTTAGATCCAAATCCATGCGAAACACATGATTTAGTTTCAAATGAATGCGAAGTAGGAGACTTATCTTCGAATCCATGCGAAACAAATGGTTTAGCTTCAAATACTTGTGATATACATGATTTAGCTTCAACAGCATGCGAAATAAACGAGTTAGATCCAAATCCATGCGAAACACATGATTTAGTTTCAAATGAATGCGAAGTAGGAGACTTATCTTCGAATCCATGCGAAACAAATGGTTTAGCTTCAAATACTTGTGATACACTTGATTTAGCTTCAACAGCATGCGAAACGAACGAGTTAGATTCAAATCCATGCGAAACACATGATTTAGCTTCAAATCAATGCGAAGTAGATGGCTTATCTTCGAATACATGCGAAACAAATGGATTAGCTTCATATACTTGTGATATACATGATTTAGCTTCAACAGCATACGAAATAAACGAGTTAGATTCAAATGCATGCGAAACACATGATTTAACTTGAAATCAATGCGAAGTAGAAGGGTTATCTTCGAATCCATGCGAAACAAATGGTTTAGCTGCAAATACTTGTGATATACATGATTTAGCTTCAACAGCATGCGAAATGAACGAGTTAGATTCAAATCCATGCGAAACACATGATTTAGCTTCAAATCAATGCGAAGTGGAAGGCTTATGTTCGAATCCAAGCGAAACAATTGGATTAGCTTCATATACTTGCGATATACATGATTTAGCTTCAACAGCATGCGAAATAAACGAGTTAGATCCAAATCCATGCGAAACACATGATTTAGTTTCAAATCAATGCGAAGTAGAAGGGTTATCTTCGAATCCATGCGAAACAAATGGTTTAGCTGCAAATACTTGTGATATTCATGATTTAGCTTCAACTGCATGCGAAACAAACGAGTTAACTTCAAATCCATGCGAAACACATGATTTAGCTTCAAATCAATGCGAAGTGGAAGTCTTATCTTCGAATCCATGCGAAACAAATGGATTAGATTCATATACTTGTGATACACATGATTTAGCTTCAACAGCATGCGAAATAAACGAGTTAGATCCAAATCCATGCGAAACACATGATTTAGCTTCAAATCAATGCGAAGTAGAAGGGTTATCTTGGAATAAATGCGAAACAAATGATATAGCTTCAAATACTTGTGATATACATGATTCAGTTCCAACAGCATGCGAAACAAACGAGTTGGATTCAAATCCATGCGAAACACATGATTTATCTTCAAATCAATGCGAAGTAGATGCACTATCTTCGAATCCATGCGAAACAAATGGTTTAGCTTCAAATACTTGTGATGTACATGATTTAGCTTCAACTGCATGCGAAAAAAACGAGTTAGCTTCAAATGCATGCGAAACACATGATTTAACTTGAAATCAATGCGAAGTAGAAGGGTTATCTTCGAATCCATGCGAAACAAATGGTTTAGCTGCAAATACTTGTGATACACTTGATTTAGCTTCAACAGCATGCGAAACAAACGAGTTAGACTCAAATCCATGCGAAACACATGATTTAGCTTCAAATAAATGCGAAGTAGAAGGGTTATCTTCGAATCCATACGAAACAAATGGTTTAGCTGCAAATACTTGTGATATACATGATTTAGCTTCAACTGCATGCGAAACAAACGAGTTATCTTCAAATCCAAGCGAAACACATGATTTAGCTTCAAATTAATGCGAAGTAGATGGATTATCTTCGAATGCATGCGACAAATGTTTTAGCTTCAAATACTTGTGATGTACATGATTTAGCTTCAACTGCATGCGAAAAAAACGAGTTTAGCTTCAAATCCATGCGAAACACATGATTTAGCTTCAAATCAATGCGAAGTAGATGGATTATCTTCGAATCCATGCGAAACAAATGGTTTATCTTCAAATACTTGTGATGTACATGATTTAGCTTAAACAGCATGCGAAACAAACGAGTTAGATTCAAATCCATGCGAAACACATGATTTAACTTGAAATCAATGCGAGGTAGTAGGGTTATCTTCGAATCCATGCGAAGCAAATGGTTTGGCTTCAAATACTTGTGATATACATGATTGAGCTTCAACTGCATGCGAAACAAACGAGTTAACTTCAAATCCATACGAAACACATGATTTAGCTTCAAATCAATGCGAAGTGGAAGGCTTACCTTCGTATCCATGCGAAACATATGATATAGCTTCAAATACTTGTGATATACATGGTTCAGCTTCAACTGCATGCGAAACAAACGAGTTAGCTTCGAATCCATGCGAAACACATGATTTAGCTTCAAATCAATGCGAAGTAGGAGACTTATCTTCGAATCCATGCGAAACAAATGGTTTAGCTTCAAATACTTGTGATATCCGTGATTTAGCTTCAACAGCATGCGAAACAAACGAGTTATCATCAAATCCAAGCGAAACACATGATTTAGCTTCAAATCAATGCGAAGTAGATGGATTATCTTCGAATCCATGCGAAACAAATGGTTTATCTTCAAATACTTGTGATGTACATGATTTAGCTTAAACAGCATGCGAAACAAACGAGTTAGATTCAAATCCATGCGAAACACATGATTTAGCTTCAAATCAATGCGAAGTAGATGGCTTATCTTCGAATACATGCGAAACTAATGGATTAGCTTCATATACTTGTGATATACATGATTTAGCTTCAACAGCATACGAAATAAACGAGTTAGATTCAAATCCATGCGAAACACATGATTTAACTTGAAATCAATGCGAGGTAGTAGGGTTATCTTCGAATCCATGCGAAGCAAATGGTTTGGCTTCAAATACTTGTGATATACATGATTTAGCTTCAACTGCATGCGAAAAAAACGAGTTAGCTTCAAATCCATGCGAAACACATGATTTAGCATCTAATCAATGCGAAGTAGAAGGCTGATTTTCGAATCCATGCGAAGCAAATGGTTTGGCTTCAAATACTTGTGATACACTTGATTTAGCTTCAACAGCATGCGAAACAAACGAGTTAGATTCAAAGCCATGCGAAACACATGATTTAGCTTCAAATCAATGCGAAGTAGATGGCTTATCTTCGAATACATGCGAAACAAATGGATTAGCTTCATATACTTGTGATATACATGATTTAGCTTCAACAGCATGCGAAACAAACGAGTTAGACTCAAATCCATGCGAAACACATGATTTAGCTTCAAATAAATGCGAAGTAGAAGGGTTATCTTCGAATCCATGCGAAACAAATGGTTTAGCTGCAAATACTTGTGATATTCATGATTTAGCTTCAACTGCATGCGAAACAAACGAGTTAACTTCAAACCCATGCGAAACACATGATTCAGCTTCAAATCAATATGAAGTGGAAGGCTTACCTTCGAATCCATGCGAAACGAATAGTTTAGCTTCAAATACATGTGATATACATGGTTCAGCATCAACTGCATGCGAAACAAACGAGTTAGCTTCGAATCCATGCGAAACACATGATTTAGCTTCAAATCAATGCGAAGTAGGAGACTTATCTTCGAATCCATGCGAAGCAAATGGTTTGGCTTCAAATACTTGTGATATACATGATTTAGCTTCAACTGCATGCGAAACAAACGAGTTAACTTCAAATCCATGCGAAACACATGATTTAGCTTCAAATCAATGCGAATTAGATGGCTTATCTTCGAATACATGCGAAACAAATGGATTAGCTTCATATACTTGTGATATACATGATTTAGCTTCAACAGCATACGAAATAAACGAGTTAGATTCAAATGCATGCGAAACACATGATTTAACTTGAAATCAATGCGAAGTAGAAGGGTTATCTTCGAATCCATGCGAAACAAATGGTTTAGCTGCAAATACTTGTGATATACATGATTTAGCTTCAACAGCATGCGAAACAAACGAGTTATCATCAAATCCAAACGAAACACATGATTTAGCTTCAAATTAATGCGAAGTAGATGGATTATCTTCGAATGCATGCGACAAATGGTTTAGCTTCAAATACTTGTGATGTACATGATTTAGCTTCAACTGCATGCGAAAAAAACGTTTGTAGCTTCAAATCCATGCGAAACACATGATTTAGCTTCAAATCAATGCGAATTAGAAGGGTTATCTTCGAATCCATGCGAAACATATGATATAGCTTCAAATACTTGTGATATACATGATTTAGATTCAACAGCATGCGAAACAAACGAGTTAGCTTCAAATCCATGCGAAACACATGATTTAGCTTCAAATCAATGCGAAGTTGATGGATTATCTTCGAATGCATGCGAAACAAATTGTTTATCTTCAAATACTTGTGATATGCATGATTTAGCTTTAACAGCATGCGAAACAAACGAGTTATCTTCAAATCCAATCGAAACACATGATTTAGCTTCAAATGAATGCGAAGAACATGGATTATCTTCGAAACCATGCGAAACAAATGGTTTAGCTTCAAATACTTGTGATGTACATGATTTAGCTTCAACTGCATGCGAAAAAAACGAGTTAGCTTCAAATCCATGCGAAACACATGATTTAGCATCTAATCAATGCGAAGTAGAAGGCTGATTTTCGAATCCATGCGAAGCAAATGGTTTGGCTTCAAATACTTGTGATACACTTGATTTAGCTTCAACAGCATGCGAAACAAACGACTTAGATTCAAATACATGCGAAACACATGATTTAGCTTCAAATCAATGCGAAGTAGATGGCTTATCTTCGAATACATGCGAAACAAATGGATTAGCTTCATATACTTGTGATACACATGATTTAGCTTCAACAGCATGCGAAACAAACGAGTTAGACTCAAATCCATGCGAAACACATGATTTAGCTTCAACTAAATGCGAAGTAGAAGGGTTATCTTCGAATCCATGCGAAACAAATGGTTTAGCTGCAAATACTTGTGATATACATGATTTAGCTTCAACTGTATGCGAAACAAACGAGTTAACTTCAAACCCATGCGAAACACATGATTCAGCTTCACATCAATGCGAAGTAGGAGGCTTATCTTCGAATCCATGCGAAACAAATGGTTTAGCTTCAAATACTTGTGATATACATGATTTAGCTTCAACAGCATGCGAAACAAACGAGTTATCTTCAAATCCAAGCGAAACACATGATTTAGCTTCAAATTAATGCGAAGTAGATGGATTATCTTCGAATGCATGCGACAAATGGTTTAGCTTCAAATACTTGTGATGTACATGATTTAGCTTCAACTGCATGCGAAAAATACGAGTTTAACTTCAAATCCATGCGAAACACATGATTTAGCTTCAAATCAATGCGAAGTAGATGGATTATCTTCGAATCCATGCGAAACAAATGGTTTATCTTCAAATACTTGTGATGTACATGATTTAGCTTAAACAGCATGCGAAACAAACGAGTTAGATTCAAATCCATGCGAAACACATGATTTAGCTTCAAATCAATGCGAAGTAGATGGCTTATCTTCGAATACATGCGAAACAAATGGATTAGCTTCATATACTTGTGATATACATGATTTAGCTTCAACAGCATACGAAATAAACGAGTTAGATTCAAATCTATGCGAAACACATGATTTAACTTGAAATCAATGCGAGGTAGTAGGGTTATCTTCGAATCCATGCGAAGCAAATGGTTTGGCTTCAAATACTTGTGATATACATGATTTAGCTTCAACTGCATGCGAAACAAACGAGTTAACTTCAAATCCATGCGAAACACATGATTTAGCTTCAAATCAATGCGAAGTGGAAGGCTTACCTTCGAATCCATGCGAAACATATGATATAGCTTCAAATACTTGTGATATAAATGGTTCAGCTTCAACTGCATGCGAAACAAACGAGTTAGCTTCAAATCCATGCGAAACACATGATTTAGCTTCACATCAATGCGAAGTAGGAGGCTTATCTTCGAATCCATGCGAAACAAATGGTTTAGCTTCAAATACTTGTGATATACATGATTTAGCTTCAACAGCATGCGAAACAAACGAGTTATCTTCAAATCCAAGCGAAACACATGATTTAGCTTCAAATTAATGCGAAGTAGATGGATTATCTTCGAATGCATGCGACAAATGGTTTAGCTTCAAATACTTGTGATGTACATGATTTAGCTTCAACTGCATGCGAAAAATACGAGTTTAACTTCAAATCCATGCGAAACACATGATTTAGCTTCAAATCAATGCTAAGTAGATGGATTATCTTCGAATCCATGCGAAACAAATGGTTTATCTTCAAATACTTGTGATGTACATGATTTAGCTTAAACAGCATGCGAAACAAACGAGTTAGATTCAAATCCATGCGAAACACATGATTTAGCTTCAAATCAATGCGAGGTAGTAGGGTTATCTTCGAATCCATGCGAAACAAATGGTTTAGCTTCAAATACTTGTGATATACATGATTTAGCTTCAACTGCATGCGAAACAAACGAGTTAGACTCAAATCCATGCGAAACACATGATTTAGCTTCAAATCAATGCGAAGTGGAAGGCTTACCTTCGAATCCATGCGAAACATATGATATAGCTTCAAATACTTGTGATATACATGGTTCAGCTTCAACTGCATGCGAAACAAACGAGTTAGCTTCGAATCCATGCGAAACACATGATTTAGCTTCAAATCAATGCGAAGTAGGAGACTTATCTTCGAATCCATGCGAAACAAATGGTTTAGCTTCAAATACTTGTGATATACATGATTTAGCTTCAACAGCATGCGAAAGAAACGAGTTATCATCAAATCCAAGCGAAACACATGATTTAGCTTCAAATTAATGCGAAGTAGATGGATTATCTTCGAATGCATGCGACAAATGGTTTAGCTTCAAATACTTGTGATGTACATGATTTAGCTTCAACTGCATGCGAAAAAAACGTTTGTAGCTTCAAATCCATGCGAAACACATGATTTAGCTTCAAATCAATGCGAATTAGAAAGGTTATCTTCGAATCCATGCGAAACATATGATACAGCTTCAAATACTTGTGATATACATGATTTAGATTCAAGAGCATGCGAAACAAACGAGTTAGCTTCAAATCCATGCGAAACACATGATTTAGCTACAAATAAATGCGAAGTTGATGGATTATCTTCGAATCCATGCGAAACAAATGGTTTACCTTCAAATACTTGTGATATGCATGATTTAGCTTTAACAGCATGCGAAACAAACGAGTTATCTTCAAATCCAATCGAAACACATGATTTAGCTTCAAATGAATGCGAAGAACATGGATTATCTTCGATTCCATGCGAAACAAATGGTTTAGCTTCAAATACTTGTGATGTACATGATTTAGCTTCAACTGCATGCGAAAAAACGAGTTAGCTTCAAATCCATGCGAAACACATGATTTAGCATCTAATCAATGCGAAGTAGAAGGCTGATTTTCGAATCCATGCGAAGCAAACGGTTTGGCTTCAAATACTTGTGATACACTTGATTTAGCTTCAACAGCATGCGAAACAAACGAGTTAGATTCAAATCCATGCGAAACACATGATTTAGCTTCAAATCAATGCGAAGTAGATGGCTTATCTTCGAATACATGCGAAACAAATGGATTAGTTTCATATACTTGTGATATACATGATTTAGCTTCAACAGCATACGAAATAAACGAGTTAGATTCAAATGCATGCGAAACACATGATTTAACTTGAAATCAATGCGAAGTAGAAGGGTTATCTTCGAATCCATGCGAAACAAATGGTTTAGCTGCAAATACTTGTGATACACTTGATTTAGCTTCAACAGCATGCGAAACAAACGAGTTAGACTCAAATCCATGCGAAACACATGATTTAGCTTCAACTAAATGCGAAGTAGAAGGGTTATCTTCGAATCCATGCGAAACAAATGGTTTAGCTGCAAATACTTGTGATATACATGATTTAGCTTCAACTGCATGCGAAACAAACGAGTTAACTTCAAACCCATGCGAAACACATGATTCAGCTTCAAATCAATATGAAGTGGAAGGCTTACCTTCGAATCCATGCGAAACGAATAGTTTAGCTTCAAATACTTGTGATATACATGGTTCAGCATCAACTGCATGCGAAACAAACGAGTTAGCATCAAATCCATGCGAAACACATGATTTAGCTTCACATCAATGCGAAGTAGGAGGCTTATCTTCGAATCCATGCGAAACAAATGGTTTAGCTTCAAATACTTGTGATATACATGATTTAGCTTCAACAGCATGCGAAACAAACGAGTTATCTTCAAATCCAAGCGAAACACATGATTTAGCTTCAAATTAATGCGAAGTAGATGGATTATCTTCGAATGCATGCGACAAATGGTTTAGCTTCAAATACTTGTGATGTACATGATTTAGCTTCAACTGCATGCGAAAAATACGAGTTTAACTTCAAATCCATGCGAAACACATGATTTAGCTTCAAATCAATGCGAAGTAGATGGATTATCTTCGAATCCATGCGAAACAAATGGTTTATCTTCAAATACTTGTGATGTACATGATTTAGCTTAAACAGCATGCGAAACAAACGAGTTAGATTCAAATCCATGCGAAACACATGATTTAGCTTCAAATCAATGCGAAGTAGATGGCTTATCTTCGAATACATGCGAAACAAATGGATTAGCTTCATATACTTGTGATATACATGATTTAGCTTCAACAGCATACGAAATAAACGAGTTAGATTCAAATCCATGCGAAACACATGATTTAACTTGAAATCAATGCGAGGTAGTAGGGTTATCTTCGAATCCATGCGAAGCAAATGGTTTGGCTTCAAATACTTGTGATATACATGATTTAGCTTCAACTGCATGCGAAACAAACGAGTTAACTTCAAATCCATGCGAAACACATGATTTAGCTTCAAATCAATGCGAAGTGGAAGGCTTACCTTCGAATCCATGCGAAACATATGATATAGCTTCAAATACTTGTGATATACATGGTTCAGCTTCAACTGCATGCGAAACAAACGAGTTAGCTTCAAATCCATGCGAAACACATGATTTAGCTTCACATCAATGCGAAGTAGGAGGCTTATCTTCGAATCCATGCGAAACAAATGGTTTAGCTTCAAATACTTGTGATATACATGATTTAGCTTCAACAGCATGCGAAACAAACGAGTTATCTTCAAATCCAAGCGAAACACATGATTTAGCTTCAAATTAATGCGAAGTAGATGGATTATCTTCGAATGCATGCGACAAATGGTTTAGCTTCAAATACTTGTGATGTACATGATTTAGCTTCAACTGCATGCGAAAAATACGAGTTTAACTTCAAATCCATGCGAAACACATGATTTAGCTTCAAATCAATGCGAAGTAGATGGATTATCTTCGAATCCATGCGAAACAAATGGTTTATCTTCAAATACTTGTGATGTACATGATTTAGCTTAAACAGCATGCGAAACAAACGAGTTAGATTCAAATCCATGCGAAACACATGATTTAGCTTCAAATCAATGCGAAGTAGATGGCTTATCTTCGAATACATGCGAAACAAATGGATTAGCTTCATATACTTGTGATATACATGATTTAGCTTCAACAGCATACGAAATAAACGGGTTAGATTCAAATCCATGCGAAACACATGATTCAGCTTCAAATCAATTTGAAGTGGAAGGCTTACCTTCGAATCCATGCGAAACGAATAGTTTAGCTTCAAATACATGTGATATACATGGTTCAGCTTCAACTGCATGCGAAACAAACGAGTTAGCTTCGAATCCATGCGAAACACATGATTTAGCTTCAAATCAATGCGAAGTAGGAGACTTATCTTCGAATCCATGCGAAGCAAATGGTTTGGCTTCAAATACTTGTGATATACATGATTTAGCTTCAACTGCATGCGAAACAAACGAGTTAACTTCAAATCCATGCGAAACACATGATTTAACTTGAAATCAATGCGAGGTAGTAGGGTTATCTTCGAATCCATGCGAAGCAAATGGTTTGGCTTCAAATACTTGTGATATACATGATTTAGCTTCAACTGCATGCGAAACAAACGAGTTAACTTCAAATCCATGCGAAACACATGATTTAGCTTCAAATCAATGCGAAGTGGAAGGCTTACCTTCGAATCCATGCGAAACATATGATATAGCTTCAAATACTTGTGATATACATGGTTCAGCTTCAACTGCATGCGAAACAAACGAGTTAGCTTCAAATCCATGCGAAACACATGATTTAGCTTCACATCAATGCGAAGTAGGAGGCTTATCTTCGAATCCATGCGAAACAAATGGTTTAGCTTCAAATACTTGTGATATACATGATTTAGCTTCAACAGCATGCGAAACAAACGAGTTATCTTCAAATCCAAGCGAAACACATGATTTAGCTTCAAATTAATGCGAAGTAGATGGATTATCTTCGAATGCATGCGACAAATGGTTTAGCTTCAACTGCATGCGAAAAATACGAGTTTAACTTCAAATCCATGCGAAACACATGATTTAGCTTCAAATCAATGCGAAGTAGATGGATTATCTTCGAATCCATGCGAAACAAATGGTTTATCTTCAAATACTTGTGATGTACATGATTTAGCTTAAACAGCATGCGAAACAAACGAGTTAGATTCAAATCCATGCGAAACACATGATTTAGCTTCAAATCAATGCGAAGTGGAAGGCTTACCTTCGAATCCATGCGAAACATATGATATAGCTTCAAATACTTGTGATATACATGGTTCAGCTTCAACTGCATGCGAAACAAACGAGTTAGCTTCGAATCCATGCGAAACACATGATTTAGCTTCAAATCAATGCGAAGTAGGAGACTTATCTTCGAATCCATGCGAAACAAATGGTTTAGCTTCAAATACTTGTGATATACATGATTTAGCTTCAACAGCATGCGAAAGAAACGAGTTATCATCAAATCCAAGCGAAACACATGATTTAGCTTCAAATTAATGCGAAGTAGATGGATTATCTTCGAATGCATGCGACAAATGGTTTAGCTTCAAATACTTGTGATGTACATGATTTAGCTTCAACTGCATGCGAAAAAAAACGTTTGTAGCTTCAAATCCATGCGAAACACATGATTTAGCTTCAAATCAATGCGAATTAGAAAGGTTATCTTCGAATCCATGCGAAACATATGATACAGCTTCAAATACTTGTGATATACATGATTTAGATTCAACAGCATGCGAAACAAACGAGTTAGCTTCAAATCCATGCGAAACACATGATTTAGCTTCAAATAAATGCGAAGTTGATGGATTATCTTCGAATCCATGCGAAACAAATGGTTTACCTTCAAATACTTGTGATATGCATGATTTAGCTTTAACAGCATGCGAAACAAACGAGTTATCTTCAAATCCAATCGAAACACATGATTTAGCTTCAAATGAATGCGAAGAACATGGATTATCTTCGATTCCATGCGAAACAAATGGTTTAGCTTCAAATACTTGTGATGTACATGATTTAGCTTCAACTGCATGCGAAAAAACGAGTTAGCTTCAAATCCATGCGAAACACATGATTTAGCATCTAATCAATGCGAAGTAGAAGGCTGATTTTCGAATCCATGCGAAGCAAACGGTTTGGCTTCAAATACTTGTGATACACTTGATTTAGCTTCAACAGCATGCGAAACAAACGAGTTAGATTCAAATCCATGCGAAACACATGATTTAGCTTCAAATCAATGCGAAGTAGATGGCTTATCTTCGAATACATGCGAAACAAATGGATTAGTTTCATATACTTGTGATATACATGATTTAGCTTCAACAGCATACGAAATAAACGAGTTAGATTCAAATGCATGCGAAACACATGATTTAACTTGAAATCAATGCGAAGTAGAAGGGTTATCTTCGAATCCATGCGAAACAAATGGTTTAGCTGCAAATACTTGTGATACACTTGATTTAGCTTCAACAGCATGCGAAACAAACGAGTTAGACTCAAATCCATGCGAAACACATGATTTAGCTTCAAATCAATGCGAAGTAGAAGGCTTATCTTCGAATCCATGCGAAACAAATGGATTAGCTTCATATACTTGTGATATACATGATTTTTAGCTTCAACAGCATACGAAATAAACGAGTTAGATTCAAATCCATGCGAAACACATGATTTAACTTGAAATCAATGCGAAGTAGAAGGGTTACCTTCGAATCCATGCGAAATAAACGGTTTAGCTGCAAATACTTGTGATATACACGATTTAGCTTCAACAGCATGCGAAACAAACGAGTTAGATTCAAATCCATGCGAAACACATGATTTAGCTTCAAATCAATGCGAAGTAGAAGGCTTATGTTCGAATCCAAGCGAAACAATTGGATTAGCTTCATATACTTGCGATATACATGATTTAGCTTCAACAGCATGCGAAATAAACGAGTTAGATTCAAATCCATGCGAAACACATGATTTAACTTCAAATCAATGCGAAGTAGAAGGGTTATCTTCGAATCCATGCGAAACAAATTGTTTATCTTCAAATACTTGTGATATGCATGATTTAGCTTTAACAGCATGCGAAACAAACGAGTTATCTTCAAATCCAATCGAAACACATGATTTAGCTTCAAATGAATGCGAAGAACATGGATTATCTTCGAAACCATGCGAAACAAATGGTTTAGCTTCAAATACTTGTGATGTACATGATTTAGCTTCAACTGCATGCGAAAAAAACGAGTTAGCTTCAAATCCATGCGAAACACATGATTTAGCATCTAATCAATGCGAAGTAGAAGGCTGATTTTCGAATCCATGCGAAGCAAATGGTTTGGCTTCAAATACTTGTGATACACTTGATTTAGCTTCAACAGCATGCGAAACAAACGACTTAGATTCAAATACATGCGAAACACATGATTTAGCTTCAAATCAATGCGAAGTAGATGGCTTATCTTCGAATACATGCGAAACAAATGGATTAGCTTCATATACTTGTGATACACATGATTTAGCTTCAACAGCATGCGAAACAAACGAGTTAGACTCAAATCCATGCGAAACACATGATTTAGCTTCAACTAAATGCGAAGTAGAAGGGTTATCTTCGAATCCATGCGAAACAAATGGTTTAGCTGCAAATACTTGTGATATACATGATTTAGCTTCAACTGCATGCGAAACAAACGAGTTAACTTCAAACCCATGCGAAACACATGATTCAGCTTCAAATCAATATGAAGTGGAAGGCTTACCTTCGAATCCATGCGAAACGAATAGTTTAGCTTCAAATACTTGTGATATACATGGTTCAGCATCAACTGCATGCGAAACAAACGAGTTAGCATCAAATCCATGCGAAACACATGATTTAGCTTCACATCAATGCGAAGTAGGAGGCTTATCTTCGAATCCATGCGAAACAAATGGTTTAGCTTCAAATACTTGTGATATACATGATTTAGCTTCAACAGCATGCGAAACAAACGAGTTATCTTCAAATCCAAGCGAAACACATGATTTAGCTTCAAATTAATGCGAAGTAGATGGATTAGCTTCGAATGCATGCGACAAATGGTTTAGCTTCAAATACTTGTGATGTACATGATTTAGCTTCAACTGCATGCGAAAAATACGAGTTTAACTTCAAATCCATGCGAAACACATGATTTAGCTTCAAATCAATGCGAAGTAGATGGATTATCTTCGAATCCATGCGAAACAAATGGTTTATCTTCAAATACTTGTGATGTACATGATTTAGCTTAAACAGCATGCGAAACAAACGAGTTAGATTCAAATCCATGCGAAACACATGATTTAGCTTCAAATCAATGCGAAGTAGATGGCTTATCTTCGAATACATGCGAAACAAATGGATTAGCTTCATATACTTGTGATATACATGATTTAGCTTCAACAGCATACGAAATAAACGAGTTAGATTCAAATCCATGCGAAACACATGATTTAACTTGAAATCAATGCGAGGTAGTAGGGTTATCTTCGAATCCATGCGAAGCAAATGGTTTGGCTTCAAATACTTGTGATATACATGATTTAGCTTCAACTGCATGCGAAACAAACGAGTTAACTTCAAATCCATGCGAAACACATGATTTAGCTTCAAATCAATGCGAAGTGGAAGGCTTACCTTCGAATCCATGCGAAACATATGATATAGCTTCAAATACTTGTGATATACATGGTTCAGCTTCAACTGCATGCGAAACAAACGAGTTAGCTTCAAATCCATGCGAAACACATGATTTAGCTTCACATCAATGCGAAGTAGGAGGCTTATCTTCGAATCCATGCGAAACAAATGGTTTAGCTTCAAATACTTGTGATATACATGATTTAGCTTCAACAGCATGCGAAACAAACGAGTTATCTTCAAATCCAAGCGAAACACATGATTTAGCTTCAAATTAATGCGAAGTAGATGGATTATCTTCGAATGCATGCGACAAATGGTTTAGCTTCAAATACTTGTGATGTACATGATTTAGCTTCAACTGCATGCGAAAAATACGAGTTTAACTTCAAATCCATGCGAAACACATGATTTAGCTTCAAATCAATGCGAAGTAGATGGATTATCTTCGAATCCATGCGAAACAAATGGTTTATCTTCAAATACTTGTGATGTACATGATTTAGCTTAAACAGCATGCGAAACAAACGAGTTAGATTCAAATCCATGCGAAACACATGATTTAGCTTCAAATCAATGCGAAGTAGATGGCTTATCTTCGAATACATGCGAAACAAATGGATTAGCTTCATATACTTGTGATATACATGATTTAGCTTCAACAGCATACGAAATAAACGGGTTAGATTCAAATCCATGCGAAACACATGATTCAGCTTCAAATCAATTTGAAGTGGAAGGCTTACCTTCGAATCCATGCGAAACGAATAGTTTAGCTTCAAATACATGTGATATACATGGTTCAGCTTCAACTGCATGCGAAACAAACGAGTTAGCTTCGAATCCATGCGAAACACATGATTTAGCTTCAAATCAATGCGAAGTAGGAGACTTATCTTCGAATCCATGCGAAGCAAATGGTTTGGCTTCAAATACTTGTGATATACATGATTTAGCTTCAACTGCATGCGAAACAAACGAGTTAACTTCAAATCCATGCGAAACACATGATTTAACTTGAAATCAATGCGAGGTAGTAGGGTTATCTTCGAATCCATGCGAAGCAAATGGTTTGGCTTCAAATACTTGTGATATACATGATTTAGCTTCAACTGCATGCGAAACAAACGAGTTAACTTCAAATCCATGCGAAACACATGATTTAGCTTCAAATCAATGCGAAGTGGAAGGCTTACCTTCGAATCCATGCGAAACATATGATATAGCTTCAAATACTTGTGATATACATGGTTCAGCTTCAACTGCATGCGAAACAAACGAGTTAGCTTCAAATCCATGCGAAACACATGATTTAGCTTCACATCAATGCGAAGTAGGAGGCTTATCTTCGAATCCATGCGAAACAAATGGTTTAGCTTCAAATACTTGTGATATACATGATTTAGCTTCAACAGCATGCGAAACAAACGAGTTATCTTCAAATCCAAGCGAAACACATGATTTAGCTTCAAATTAATGCGAAGTAGATGGATTATCTTCGAATGCATGCGACAAATGGTTTAGCTTCAACTCCATGCGAAAAATACGAGTTTAACTTCAAATCCATGCGAAACACATGATTTAGCTTCAAATCAATGCGAAGTAGATGGATTATCTTCGAATCCATGCGAAACAAATGGTTTATCTTCAAATACTTGTGATGTACATGATTTAGCTTAAACAGCATGCGAAACAAACGAGTTAGATTCAAATCCATGCGAAACACATGATTTAGCTTCAAATCAATGCGAAGTAGATGGCTTATCTTCGAATACATGCGAAACAAATGGATTAGCTTCATATACTTGTGATATACATGATTTAGCTTCAACAGCATACGAAATAAACGAGTTAGATTCAAATCCATGCGAAACACATGATTTAACTTGAAATCAATGCGAGGTAGTAGGGTTATCTTCGAATCCATGCGAAGCAAATGGTTTGGCTTCAAATACTTGTGATATACATGATTTAGCTTCAACTGCATGCGAAACAAACGAGTTAACTTCAAATCCATGCGAAACACATGATTTAGCTTCAAATCAATGCGAAGTGGAAGGCTTACCTTCGAATCCATGCGAAACATATGATATAGCTTCAAATACTTGTGATATACATGGTTCAGCTTCAACTGCATGCGAAACAAACGAGTTAGCTTCAAATCCATGCGAAACACATGATTTAGCTTCACATCAATGCGAAGTAGGAGGCTTATCTTCGAATCCATGCGAAACAAATGGTTTAGCTTCAAATACTTGTGATATACATGATTTAGCTTCAACAGCATGCGAAACAAACGAGTTATCTTCAAATCCAAGCGAAACACATGATTTAGCTTCAAATTAATGCGAAGTAGATGGATTATCTTCGAATGCATGCGACAAATGGTTTAGCTTCAAATATTTGTGATGTACATGATTTAGCTTCAACTGCATGCGAAAAATACGAGTTTAACTTCAAATCCATGCGAAACACATGATTTAGCTTCAAATCAATGCGAAGTAGATGGATTATCTTCGAATCCATGCGAAACAAATGGTTTATCTTCAAATACTTGTGATGTACATGATTTAGCTTAAACAGCATGCGAAACAAACGAGTTAGATTCAAATCCATGCGAAACACATGATTTAGCTTCAAATCAATGCGAAGTAGATGGCTTATCTTCGAATACATGCGAAACAAATGGATTAGCTTCATATACTTGTGATATACATGATTTAGCTTCAACAGCATACGAAATAAACGAGTTAGATTCAAATCCATGCGAAACACATGATTCAGCTTCAAATCAATATGAAGTGGAAGGCTTACCTTCGAATCCATGCGAAACGAATAGTTTAGCTTCAAATACATGTGATATACATGGTTCAGCTTCAACTGCATGCGAAACAAACGAGTTAGCTTCGAATCCATGCGAAACACATGATTTAGCTTCAAATCAATGCGAAGTAGGAGACTTATCTTCGAATCCATGCGAAGCAAATGGTTTGGCTTCAAATACTTGTGATATACATGATTTAGCTTCAACTGCATGCGAAACAAACGAGTTAACTTCAAATCCATGCGAAACACATGATTTAACTTGAAATCAATGCGAGGTAGTAGGGTTATCTTCGAATCCATGCGAAGCAAATGGTTTGGCTTCAAATACTTGTGATATACATGATTTAGCTTCAACTGCATGCGAAACAAACGAGTTAACTTCAAATCCATGCGAAACACATGATTTAGCTTCAAATCAATGCGAAGTGGAAGGCTTACCTTCGAATCCATGCGAAACATATGATATAGCTTCAAATACTTGTGATATACATGGTTCAGCTTCAACTGCATGCGAAACAAACGAGTTAGCTTCAAATCCATGCGAAACACATGATTTAGCTTCACATCAATGCGAAGTAGGAGGCTTATCTTCGAATCCATGCGAAACAAATGGTTTAGCTTCAAATACTTGTGATATACATGATTTAGCTTCAACAGCATGCGAAACAAACGAGTTATCTTCAAATCCAAGCGAAACACATGATTTAGCTTCAAATTAATGCGAAGTAGATGGATTATCTTCGATTGCATGCGACAAATGGTTTAGCTTCAACTGCATGCGAAAAATACGAGTTTAACTTCAAATCCATGCGAAACACATGATTTAGCTTCAAATCAATGCGAAGTAGATGGATTATCTTCGAATCCATGCGAAACAAATGGTTTATCTTCAAATACTTGTGATGTACATGATTTAGCTTAAACAGCATGCGAAACAAACGAGTTAGATTCAAATCCATGCGAAACACATGATTTAGCTTCAAATCAATGCGAAGTAGATGGCTTATCTTCGAATACATGCGAAACAAATGCATTAGCTTCATATACTTGTGATATACATGATTTAGCTTCAACAGCATACGAAATAAACGAGTTAGATTCAAATCCATGCGAAACACATGATTTAAATCAATGCGAGGTAGTAGGGTTATCTTCGAATCCATGCGAAGCAAATGGTTTGGCTTCAAATACTTGTGATATACATGATTTAGCTTCAACTGCATGCGAAACAAACGAGTTAACTTCAAATCCATGCGAAACACATGATTTAGCTTCAAATCAATGCGAAGTGGAAGGCTTACCTTCGAATCCATGCGAAACATATGATATAGCTTCAAATACTTGTGATATACATGGTTCAGCTTCAACTGCATGCGAAACAAACGAGTTAGCTTCAAATCCATGCGAAACACATTGATTTAGCTTCACATCAATGCGAAGTAGGAGGCTTATCTTCGAATCCATGCGAAACAAATGGTTTAGCTTCAAATACTTGTGATATACATGATTTAGCTTCAACAGCATGCGAAAGAAACGAGTTATCTTCAAATCCAAGCGAAACACATGATTTAGCTTCAAATTAATGCGAAGTAGATGGATTATCTTCGAGATGCATGCGACAAATGGTTTAGCTTCAACTGCATGCGAAAAATACGAGTTTAACTTCAAATCCATGCGAAACACATGATTTAGCTTCAAATCAATGCGAAGTAGATGGATTATCTTCGAATCCATGCGAAACAAATGGTTTATCTTCAAATACTTGTGATGTACATGATTTAGCTTAAACAGCATGCGAAACAAACGAGTTAGATTCAATCCATGCGAAACACATGATTTAGCTTCAAATCAATGCGAAGTAGATGGCTTATCTTCGAATACATGCGAAACAAATGGATTAGCTTCATATACTTGTGATATACATGATTTAGCTTCAACAGCATACGAAATAAACGAGTTAGATTCAAATCCATGCGAAACACATGATTTAACTTGAAATCAATGCGAGGTAGTAGGGTTATCTTCGAATCCATGCGAAGCAAATGGTTTGGCTTCAAATACTTGTGATATACATGATTTAGCTTCAACTGCATGCGAACAAACGAGTTAACTTCAAATCCATGCGAAACACATGATTAAGCTTCAAATCAATGCGAAGTGGAAGGCTTACCTTCGAATCCATGCGAAAACATATGATATAGCTTCAAATACTTGTGATATACATGGTTCAGCTTCAACTGCATGCGAAACAAACGAGTTAGCTTCGAATCCATGCGAAACACATGATTTAGCTTCAAATCAATGCGAAGTAGGAGACTTATCTCCGAATCCATGCGAAACAAATGGTTTAGCTTCAAATACTTGTGATATACATGATTTAGCTTCAACAGCATGCGAAAGAAACGAGTTATCATCAAATCCAAGCGAAACACATGATTTAGCTTCAAATTAATGCGAAGTAGATGGATTATCTTCGAATTGCATGCGACAAATGGTTTAGGCTTCAAATACTTGTGATGTACATGATTTAGCTTCAACTGCATGCGAAAAAACGTTTGTAGCTTCAAATCCATGCGAAACACATGATTTAGCTTCAAATCAATGCGAATTAGAAGGGTTATCTTCGAATCCATGCGAAACATATGATACAGCTTCAAAATACTTGTGATATACATGATTTAGATTCAACAGCATGCGAAACAAACGAGTTAGCTTCAAATCCATGCGAAACACATGATTTAGCTTCAAATCAATGCGAAGTTGATGGATTATCTTCGAATCCATGCGAAACAAATGGTTTATCTTCAAATACTTGTGATATGCATGATTTAGCTTTAACAGCATGCGAAACAAACGAGTTATCTTCAAATCCAATCGAAACACATGATTTAGCTTCAAATGAATGCGAAGAACATGGATTATCTTCGATTCCATGCGAAACAAATGGTTTAGCTTCAATACTTGTGATGTACATGATTTAGCTTCAACTGCATGCGAAAAAAACGAGTTAGCTTCAAATCCATGCGAAACACATGATTTAGCATCTAATCAATGCGAAGTAGAAGGCTGATTTTCGAATCCATGCGAAGCAAACGGTTTGGCTTCAAATACTTGTGATACACTTGGATTTAGCTTCAACAGCATGCGAAACAAACGAGTTAGATTCAAATCCATGCGAAACACATGATTTAGCTTCAAATCAATGCGAAGTAGATGGCTTATTCTTCGAATACATGCGAAACAAATGGATTAGTTTCATATACTTGTGATATACATGATTTAGCTTCAACAGCATACGAAATAAACGAGTTAGATTCAAATGCATGCGAAACACATGATTTAACTTGAAATCAATGCGAAGTAGAAGGGTTATCTTCGAATCCATGCGAAACAAATGGTTTAGCTGCAAATACTTGTGATACACTTGATTTAGCTTCAACAGCATGCGAAACAAACGAGTTAGACTCAAATCCATGCGAAACACATGATTTAGCTTCAAATCAATGCGAAGTAGAAGGCTTATCTTCGAATCACATGCGAAACAAATGGATTAGCTTCATATACTTGTGATATACATGATTTTTAGCTTCAACAGCATACGAAATAAACGAGTTAGATTCAAATCCATGCGAAACACATGATTTAACTTGAAATCAATGCGAAGTAGAAGGGTTACCTTCGAATCCATGCGAAACAAACGGTTTAGCTGCAAATACTTGTGATATACACGATTTAGCTTCAACACAGCATGCGAAACAAACGAGTTAGATTCAAATGCATGCGATACACATGATTTAACTTGAAATCAATGCGAAGTAGAAGGGTTATCTTCGAATCCATGCGAAACAAATGGTTTAGCTGCAATACTTGTGATACACTTGATTTAGCTTCAACAGCATGCGAAACAAACGAGTTAGACTCAAATCCATGCGAAACACATGATTAGCTTCAAATCAATGCGAAGTAGAAGGGCTTATCTTCGAATCCATGCGAAACAAATGGATTAGCTTCATATACTTGTGATATACATGATTTTTAGCTTCAACAGCATACGAAATAAACGAGTTAGATTCAAATCCATGCGAAACACATGATTTAACTTGAAATCAATGCGAAGTAGAAGGGTTACCTTCGAATCCATGCGAAACAAACGGTTTAGCTGCAAATACTTGTGATATACACGATTTAGCTTCAACAGCATGCGAAACAAACGAGTTAGATTCAAATCCATGCGAAACACATGATTTAGCTTCAAATCAATGCGAAGTAGAAGGCTTATGTTCGAATCCAAGCGAAACAATTGGATTAGCTTCATATACTTGCGATATACATGATTTAGCTTCAACAGCATGCGAAATAAACGAGTTAGATTCAAATCCATGCGAAACACATGATTTAGCTTCACATCAATGCGAAGTAGGAGGCTTATCTTCGAATCCATGCGAAACAAATGGTTTAGCTTCAAATACTTGTGATATACATGATTTAGCTTCAACAGCATGCGAAACAAACGAGTTATCTTCAAATCCAAGCGAAACACATGATTTAGCTTCAAATTAATGCGAAGTAGATGGATTATCTTCGAATGCATGCGACAAATGGTTTAGCTTCAACTGCATGCGAAAAATACGAGTTTAACTTCAAATCCATGCGAAACACATGATTTAGCTTCAAATCAATGCGAAGTAGATGGATTATCTTCGAATCCATGCGAAACAAATGGTTTATCTTCAAATACTTGTGATGTACATGATTTAGCTTAAACAGCATGCGAAACAAACGAGTTAGATTCAAATCCATGCGAAACACATGATTTAGCTTCAAATCAATGCGAAGTAGATGCTTATCTTCGAATACATGCGAAACAAATGGATTAGCTTCATATACTTGTGATATACATGATTTAGCTTCAACAGCATACGAAATAAACGAGTTAGATTCAAATCCATGCGAAACACATGATTTAACTTGAAATCAATGCGAGGTAGTAGGGTTATCTTCGAATCCATGCGAAGCAAATGGTTTGGCTTCAAATACTTGTGATATACATGATTTAGCTTCAACTGCATGCGAAACAAACGAGTTAACTTCAAATCCATGCGAAACACATGATTTAGCTTCAAATCAATGCGAAGTAGGAGACTTATCTTCGAATCCATGCGAAACAAATGGTTTAGCTTCAAATACTTGTGATATACATGATTTAGCTTCAACAGCATGCGAAAGAAAACGAGTTATCATCAAATCCAAGCGAAACACATGATTTAGCTTCAAATTAATGCGAAGTAGATGGATTATCTTCGAATGCATGCGACAAATGGTTTAGCTTCAAATACTTGTGATGTACATGATTTAGCTTCAACTGCATGCGAAAAAAACGTTTGTAGCTTCAAATCCATGCGAAACACATGATTTAGCTTCAAATCAATGCGAATTAGAAGGGTTATCTTCGAATCCATGCGAAACATATGATACAGCTTCAAATACTTGTGATATACATGATTTAGATTCAACAGCATGCGAAACAAACGAGTTAGCTTCAAATCCATGCGAAACACATGATTTAGCTTCAAATCAATGCGAAGTTGATGGATTATCTTCGAATCCATGCGAAACAAATGGTTTATCTTCAAATACTTGTGATATGCATGATTTAGCTTTAACAGCATGCGAAACAAACGAGTTATCTTCAAATCCAATCGAAACACATGATTTAGCTTCAAATGAATGCGAAGAACATGGATTATCTTCGATTCCATGCGAAACAAAAGGTTTAGCTTCAAATACTTGTGATGTACATGATTTAGCTTCAACTGCATGCGAAAAAAACGAGTTAGCTTCTAATCCATGCGAAACACATGATTTAGCATCTAATCAATGCGAAGTAGAAGGCTGATTTTCGAATCCATGCGAAGCAAACGGTTTGGCTTCAAATACTTGTGATACACTTGATTTAGCTTCAACAGCATGCGAAACAAACGAGTTAGATTCAAATCCATGCGAAACACATGATTTAGCTTCAAATCAATGCGAAGTAGATGGCTTATCTTCGAATACATGCGAAACAAATGGATTAGTTTCATATACTTGTGATATACATGATTTAGCTTCAACAGCATACGAAATAAACGAGTTAGATTCAAATGCATGCGAAACACATGATTTAACTTGAAATCAATGCGAAGTAGAAGGGTTATCTTCGAATCCATGCGAAACAAATGGTTTAGCTGCAAATACTTGTGATACACTTGATTTAGCTTCAACAGCATGCGAAACAAACGAGTTAGACTCAAATCCATGCGAAACACATGATTTAGCTTCAAATCAATGCGAAGTAGAAGGCTTATCTTCGAATCCATGCGAAACAAATGGTTTATCTTCAAATACTTGTGATATGCATGATTTAGCTTTAACAGCATGCGAAACAAACGAGTTATCTTCAAATCCAATCGAAACACATGATTTAGCTTCAAATGAATGCGAAGAACATGGATTATCTTCGATTCCATGCGAAACAAATGGTTTAGCTTCATATACTTGTGATGTACATGATTTAGCTTCAACTGCATGCGAAAAAAACGAGTTAGCTTCAAATCCATGCGAAACACATGATTTAGCATCTAATCAATGCGAAGTAGAAGGCTGATTTTCGAATCCATGCGAAGCAAACGGTTTGGCTTCAAATACTTGTGATACACTTGATTTAGCTTCAACAGCATGCGAAACAAACGAGTTAGATTCAAATCCATGCGAAACACATGATTTAGCTTCAAATCAATGCGAAGTAGATGGCTTATCTTCGAATACATGCGAAACAAATGGATTAGTTTCATATACTTGTGATATACATGATTTAGCTTCAACAGCATACGAAATAAACGAGTTAGATTCAAATGCATGCGAAACACATGATTTAACTTGAAATCAATGCGAAGTAGAAGGGTTATCTTCGAATCCATGCGAAACAAATGGTTTAGCTGCAAATACTTGTGATACACTTGATTTAGCTTCAACAGCATGCGAAACAAACGAGTTAGACTCAAATCCATGCGAAACACATGATTTAGCTTCAAATCAATGCGAAGTAGAAGGCTTATCTTCGAATCCATGCGAAACAAATGGATTAGCTTCATATACTTGTGATATACATGATTTTTAGCTTCAACAGCATACGAAATAAACGAGTTAGATTCAAATCCATGCGAAACACATGATTTAACTTGAAATCAATGCGAAGTAGAAGGGTTACCTTCGAATCCATGCGAAACAAACGGTTTAGCTGCAAATACTTGTGATATACACGATTTAGCTTCAACAGCATGCGAAACAAACGAGTTAGATTCAAATCCATGCGAAACACATGATTTAGCTTCAAATCAATGCGAAGTAGAAGGCTTATGTTCGAATCCAAGCGAAACAATTGGATTAGCTTCATATACTTGCGATATACATGATTTAGCTTCAACAGCATGCGAAATAAACGAGTTAGATTCAAATCCATGCGAAACACATGATTTAACTTCAAATCAATGCGAAGTAGAAGGGTTATCTTCGAATCCATGCGAAACAAATGGTTTAGCTGCAAATACTTGTGATATACATGATTTAGCTTCAACTGCATGCGAAACAAACGAGTTAACTTCAAATCCATGCGAAACACATGATTTAGCTTCAAATCAATGCGAAGTGGAAGGATTACCTTCGAATCCATGCGAAACGAATAGTTTAGCTTCAAATACTTGTGATATACATGGTTCAGCTTCAACTGCATGCGAAACAAACGAGTTAGCTTCAAATCCATGCGAAACACATGATTTAGCTTCAAATCAATGCGAAGTAGATGGATTATCTCCGAATGCATGCGACAAATGGTTTAGCTTCAAATACTTGTGATGTACATGATTTAGCTTCAACTGCATGCGAAAAAAAACTTGTGTAGCTTCAAATCCATGCGAAACACATGATTTAGCTTCAAATCAATGCGAATTAGAAGGCTTATCTTCGAATCCATGCGAAACATATGATATAGCTTCAAATACTTGTGATATACATGATTTAGATTCAACAGCATGCGAAACAAACGAGTTAGCTTCAAATCCATGCGAAACACATGATTTAGCTTCAAATCAATGCGAAGTAGATGGATTATCTTCGAATCCATGCGAAACAAGTGGTTTATCTTCAAATACTTGTGATATACATGATTTAGCTTTAACAGCATGCGAAACAAACGAGTTATCTTCGAATCCAATCGAAACACATGATTTAGCTTCAAATGAATGCGAAGAACATGGATTATCTTCGAATCCATGCGAAACAAAATGGTTTAGCTTCAAATACTTGTGATTTACATGAATTAGCTTCAACTGCATGCGAAAAAAACGAGTTAGCTTCAAATCCAAGCGAAACACATGATTTAGTATCTAATCAATGCGAAGTGGAAGGCTGTTTTTCGAATCCATGCGAAGCAAATGGTTTGGCTTCAAATACTTGTGATACACTTGATTTAGCTTCAACAGCATGCGAAACAAACGAGTTTAGCTTCAAAACCATGCGAAACACATGATTTAGCTTCAAATCAATTCGAATTAGAAGGGTTATCTTCGAATCCATGCGAAACATATGATATAGCTTCAAATACTTGTGATATACATGATTTAGATTCTACAGCATGCGAAACAAACGAGTTAGCTTCAAATCCATGCGAAACACATGATTTAGCTTCAAATCAATGCGAAGTAGATGGCTTATCTTCGAATACATGCGAAACAAATGGATTAGCTTCATATACTTGTGATATACATGATTTAGCTTCAACAGCATACGAAATAAACGAGTTAGATTCAAATCCATGCGAAACACATGATTTAACTTGAAATCAATGCGAGGTAGAAGGGTTATCTTCGAATCCATGCGAAGCAAATGGTTTGGCTTCAAATACTTGTGATATACATGGTTCATCTTCAACTGCATGCGAAACAAACGAGTTAGCTTCGAATCCATGCGAAAACACATGATTTAGCTTCAAATCAATGCGAAGTAGGAGACTTATCTTCGAATCCATGCGAAACAAATGGTTTGGCTTCAAATACTTGTGATATACATGATTTAGCTTCAACAGCATGCGAAAGAAACGAGTTATCATCAAATCCAAGCGAAACACATGATTTAGCTTCAACTGCATGCGAAAAAAACGTGTGTAGCTTCAATCCATGCGAAACACATGATTTAGCTTCAAATCAATGCGAATTAGAAGGGTTATCTTCGAATCCATGCGAAACATATGATATAGCTTCAATTACTTGTGATATACATGATTTAGCTTCAACAGCATGCGAAACAAACGAGTTAGCTTCAAATCCAAGCGAAACACATGATTTATATTCAAATCAATGCGAAGTTGAAAGCTTAGCTTCAAATCCATGGGAATCAAATGGTTTTGCTTCAAATACTTGTGATATACATGATTTAGCTTCAACTGCTAGCGAAAAAAACGAGTTAGCTTCAAATCCAAGCGAGACACATGATTTAGCCTCAAATCAATGTGAAGTAGAAGGCTTAGCTTCGAATAAATGCGAAACAAATGGTTTAGCTTCAAATACTTGTGAAATACATGATTTAGCTTCAACAACATGCGAAACAAACGAGTTAGCTTCAAGTCCAAACGAAAAACATGATTTAGCATCAAGTCTACGCGAAGTTGATGGCTTAGCTTCAAATCCATGCTAAACGAATGATTTTGCTTCACATACTTGTGAATATAAGTGATATAGCTTCAAATGCAGGCGAAACAAACGAGTTAGCTTCAAACCCATGCGAAACACATGATTTAGCATCTAATAAATGCGAAGTAGAAGGCTTATCTTCGAATCCATGCGAAGCAAATGGTTTGGCTTCAAATACATGTGATACACTTGATTTAGCTTCAACAGCATGCGAAACAAACGAGGTAGCTTCAAATGCATGCGAAACACATGATTTAGCATCTAATCAATGCGAAGTAGAAGGCTGATCTTCGAAACCATGCGAAGCAAATGGTTTAGCTTCAAATACTTGTGATATACATGATTTAGCTTCAACAGCATGCGAAACAAACGGGTAGGTTCAAATCCATGCGAACACATGATTTAGCTTCAAATCAATGCGAAGTAGGAGACTTATCTTCGAATCCATGCGAAACAAATGGTTTAGCTTCAAATACTTGGGATATACATGACTTAGCTTCAACAGCATGCGAAACAAACGAGTTAGCTTCAAATCCATGCGAAACACATGATTTAGCTTCAAATCAATGCGAAGTAGAAGGCTGATCTTCGAATCCATGCGAAGCAAATAGTTTGGTTTCAAATACTTGTGATACACTTGATTTATCTTCAACAGCATGCGAAACAAACGAGTTAGAAGCAAATCCATGCGAAACACATGATTTAGCTTCAAATCAATGCGAAGTAGGAGGCTTATCTCCGAATCCATGCGAAACAAATGGATTAGCTTCATATACTTGTGATATATATGATTTAGCTTCAACAGCATATGAAATAAACGAGTTAGATTCAAATCCATGCGAAACACATGATTTAACTTCAAATCAATGCGAAGTAGAAGGGTTATCTTGGAATCCATGCGAAACAAATGGTTTAGCTTCAAATACTTGTGATATGCATGATTTAGCTTCAACAGAATGCGAAACAAACGAGTTAGCTTCAAATCCATGCGAAACACATGATTTAGCATCTTATAAATGCGAAGTAGAAGGCTGATCTTCGAATCCATTCGAAGCAAATGGTTTGGCTTGAAATACTTGTGACACACTTGATTTAGCTTCAACAGCATGCGAAACAAACGATGTAGCTTCAAGTCCATGCGAACACATGATTTAGCTTCAAATCAATGCGAAGTAGGAGGCTTATCTTCAAATTCATGCGAAACAAATGGTTTAGCTTCAAATACTTGTGATATACATGACTTAGCTTCAACAGCATGCGAAACAAACGAGTTAGCTTCAAATCCATGCGAAACACAGGATTTAGCTTCAAATCAATGCGAATTAGAAGGCTTATCTTCGAATCCATGCGAAACATATGATATAGCTTCAATACTTGTGATATACATGATTTAGCTTCAACAGCATGCAAAACAAACGAGTTAGCTTCAAATCCATGCGAACACATGATTTAGCTTCAAATCAATGCGAAGTAGGAGGATTATCTTCGAATCCATGCGAAACAAATGGTTTAGCTTCAAATACTTGTGATATACATGACTTAGCTTCAACAGCATGCGAAACAAACGAGTTAGCTTCAAATCCATGCGAAACACATGATTTAGCATCAAATCAATGCGAATTAGAAGGGTTATCTTCGAATCCATGCGAAACATATGATATAGCTTCAATTACTTGTGATATACATGATTTAGCTTCAACAGCATGCGAAACAAACGAGTTAGCTTCAAATCCAAGCGAAACACATGAGTTATATTCAAATCAATGCGAAGTTGAAAGCTTAGCTTCAAATCCATGGGAATCAAATGGTTTAGCTTCAAATACTTGTTAAATACATGATTTAGCTTCAACAACATGCGAAACAAACGAGTTAGCTTCAAGTCCAAACGAAAAACATGATTTAGCATCAAGTCAACGCGAAGTTGATGGCTTAGCTTCAAAGCCATGCGAAACACATGATTTAGCATCTAATCAATGCGAAGTAGAAGGCTGATCGTCGAATCCATGCGAAGCAAATGGTTTAGCTTGAAATACTTGTGATATACATGATTTAGCTTCAACAGCATGCGAAACAAACGGGGTAGGTTCAAATCCATGTGAACACATGATTTAGCTCAAATCAATGCGAAGTGGAAGGCTTATCTTCGAATCCATGCGAAACGAATAGTTTAGATTCAAATACTTTTGATATACATGATTCAGCTTCAACTGCATGCGAAACAAACGAGTTAGCTTCAAATCCATGCGAAACACATGAATTAGATTAAAATCAATGCGAAGTAGGAGGCTTATCTTCGAATCCATGCGAAACAAATGGTTTAGCTTCAAATACTTGTGATATGCATGATTTAGCTTCAACAGCATGCGAAACAAACGATTTAGCTTCAAATCCATGCGACACACATGATTTAGCATCTAATAAATGCGAAGTAGAAGGCTGATCTTCGAATCCATGCGAAGCAAATGATTTAGCTTCAAATACTTGTGATATGCATGATTTAGCTTCAACAGCATGCGAAACAGACGAGTTAGCTTCAAGTCCAAACGAAAAACATGATTTAGCATCAAGTCAACGCGAAGTTCATGGCTTAGCTTCAAATCCATGCGTAACGAATGATTTAGCTTCACATACTTGAAACTATAAGTGATATGGCTTCAAATGCAGGCGAAACAAAAGAGTTAGCTTCAAATCCAAACGAAAAACATGATTTAGCCTCAAGTCAATGCGGAGTTGATGGCTTAGCTTCAAATCCATGCTAAACGAATGACTTTGCTTCACATACTTGTGAATATAAGTGATATAGCTTCAAATGCAGGCGAAACAAACGAGTTAGCTTCAAACCCATGCGTAACACATGATTTAGCATCTAATAAATGCGAAGTAGAAGGCTTATCTTCGAATCCATGCGAAGCAAATGGTTTGGCTTCAAATACATGTGATACACTTGATTTAGCTTCAACAGCATGCGAAACAAACGAGGTAGCTTCAAATGCATGCGAACACATGATTTAGCTTCAAATCAATGCGAAGATGGAGGCTTATCTTCGAATCCATGCGAAACAAATGGTTTAGCTTCAAATACTTGTGATATACATGACTTAGCTTCAACAGCATGCGAAACAAACGAGTTAGCTTCAAATCCATGCGAAACACATGATTTAGCTTCAAATCAATGCGAATTAGAAGGATTATCTTCGAATCCATGCGAAACATGTGATATAGCTTCGAATACTTGTGATATACATGATTTAGCTTCAACAGCATGCGAAACAAACGAGTTAGCTTCAAATCCATGCGAACACATGATTTATCTTCAAATCAATGCGAAGTAGGAGGCTTATCTTCGAATCCATGCGAAACATATGATATAGCTTCAAATACTTGTGATATACATAATTTAGCTTCAACAGCATGCAAAACAAACGAGTTAGCTTCAAATCCATGCGAAACACATGATTTAGATTAAAATCAGTGAGAAGTAGAAGGCTTATCTTCGAATCCAAGCGAAACAAATGGTTTAGCTTCAAATACTTGTGATATACATGATTTAGCTTCAACTGCATGCGAAACAAACGAGTTAACTTCAAATCCATGTGAAACACATGATTTAGCTTCAAATCAATGCGAAGTGGAAGGCTTATCTTCGAATCCATGCGAAACGAATAGTTTAGATTCAAATACTTTTGATATACATGATTCAGCTTCAACTCCATGCGAAACAAACGAGTTAGCTTCAAATCCATGCGAAACACATGAATTAGATTAAAATCAATGCGAAGTAGAAGGGTTACCTTCGAATCCATGCGAAACAAATGGTTTAGCAGCAAATACTTGTGATATACATGATTCAGCTTCAACTGCATGCGAAACAAACGAGTCAGCTTCAAATCCATGCGGAACACATGATTTAGCTTCAAATCAATGCGAAGTGGAAGGCTTATCTTCGAATCCATGCGAAGCGAATAGTTTAGCTTCAAATACTTTTGATATATATGATTCAGCTTCAACTGCCTGCGAAACAAACGAGTTAGCTTCAAATCCATGCGAAACACATGAATAAGCATCAAATCAACGCGAAGTTGATGGCTTAGCTTCAAATCCATGCAAAACGAATGATTTAGCTTCACATACTTGAAAATATAAGTGATATGGCTTCAAATGCAGGCGAAACAAACGAGTTAGCTTCAAACCCATGCGAAACACATGATTTAGCATCTAATCAATGCGAAGTAGAAGGCTGATTTTCGAATCCATGCGAAGCAAATTGTTTAGCCGAAAATACTTCTGATATACATGACTTATCTTCAACAGCATGCGAAACAAACGAGTTAGCTTCAAAACCATGCGAAACACATGATTTAGCTTCAAATCAATGCGAATTAGAAGGGTTGTCTTCGAATCCATGCGAAACATATGGTATAGCTTCAAATACTTGTGATATACATGATATAGCTTCAACAGCTTGCGAAACAAAAGAGTTAGCTTCAAATCCATGCGAAACATATGATTTAGATTAAAATCAATGCGAAGTAGAAGGCTTATCTTCGAATCCATGCGAAACAAATGGTTTAGCTTCAAATACTTGTGATATGCATGATTTAGCTTCAACAGCATGCGAAACAAACGATTTAGCTTCAAATCCATGCGATACACATGATTTAGCATCTAATAAATGCGAAGTAGAAGGCTGATCTTCGAATCCATGCGACGCAAATGGTTTAGCTTCAAATACTTGTGATATACATGATTTAGCTTGAACAGCATGCGAAACAAACGAGGTAGCTTCAAATCCATGCGAACACATGATTTAGCTTCAAATCAATGCGAAGTAGGAGGCTTATCTTCGAATCCATGCGAAACAAAAGGTTTAGCTTCAAATACTTGTGAAATGCATGATTTAGCTTCAACAGCATGCGAAACAAACGAGTTAGCTTCAAGTCCAAACGAAAAACATGATTTAGCATCAAGTCAACGCGAAGTTCATGGCTTAGCTTCAAATGCATGCGTAACGAATGATTTAGCTTCACATACTTGAAAATATAAGTGATATGGCTTCAAATGCAGGCGAAACAAATGAGTTAGCTTCAAATCCAAACGAAAAACATGATTTAGCCTCAAGTCAATACGGAGTTGATGGCTTAGCTTCAAATCCATGCTAAACCAATGATTTTGCTTCACATACTTGTGAATATAAGTGATATAGCTTCAAATGCAGGCGAAACAAACGAGTTAGCTTCAAACCCATGCGTAACACATGATTTAGCATCTAATAAATGCGAAGTAGAAGGCTTATCTTCGAATCCATGCGAAGCAAATGGTTTGGCTTCAAATACATGTGATACACTTGATTTAGCTTCAACAGCATGCGAAACAAACGAGGTAGCTTCAAATGCATGCGAACACATGATTTAGCTTCAAATCAATGCGAAGTAGGAGGCTTATCTTCGAATCCATGCGAAACATATTATATAGCTTCAAATACTTGTGATATACAAGATTTAGCTTCAACAGCAAGCAAAACAATCGAGTTAGCTTCAAATCCATGCGAAACACATGATTTAGCTTCAACTGCATGCGAAACAAACGAGTTAACTTCAAATCCATGTGAAACACATGATTTATATTCAAATCAATGCGAAGTTGAAAGCTTAGCTTCAAATCCATGGGAATCAAATGGTTTAGCTTCAAATACTTGTGATATACATGATTTAGCTTCATCTGCTAGCGAAAAAAACGAGTTAGCTTCAAATCCAAGCGAGACACATGATTTAGCCTCAAATCAATGTGAAGTAGAAGGCTTAGCATCGAATAAATGCGAAACAAATGGTTTAGCTTCAAATACTTGTGAAATACATGATTTAGCTTCAACAACATGCGAAACAAACGAGTTAGCTTCAAGTCCAAACGAAAAACATGATTTAGCATCAAGTCAACGCGAAGTTGATGGCTTAGCTTCAAATCCATGCTAAACGAATGATTTTGCTTCACATACTTGTGAATATAAGTGATATAGATTCAAATGCAGGCGAAACAAACGAGTTAGCTTCAAACCCATGCGAAACACATGATTTAGCTTCAAATCAATGCGAAGTAGAAGGGTTACCTTCGAATCCATGCGAAACAAATGGTTTAGCTTCAAATACTTTTGATATACATGATTCAGCTTCAACTGCCTGCGAAACAAACGAGTTAGCTTCAAATCCATGCGAAACACATGAATAAGCATCAAGTCAACGCGAAGTTGATGGCTTAGCTTCAAATCCATGCAAAACGAATGATTTAGCTTCACATACTTGAAAATATAAGTGATATGGCTTCAAATGCAGGCGAAACAAACGAGTTAGCTTCAAACCCATGCGAAACACATGATTTAGCATCTAATCAATGCGAAGTAGAGGCCCGAACTTCGAATCCATGCGAAGCAAATGGTTTAGCTTCAAATACTTGTGATATACATGATTTAGCTTCAACAGCATGCGAAACAAACGAGTTAGCTTCAAATCCATGCGAAACACATGATTTAGATTAAAATCAATGCGAAGTGGAAGGGTTATCTTCGAATCCATGCGAAACATATGATATAGCTTCAAACACTTGTGATATACATGACTTAGCTTCAACAGCATGCGAAACAAACGAGTTAGCTTCAAACCCATGCTAAACACATGATTTAGCATCTAATCAATGCGAAGTAGAAGGCTAATCTTAGAATCCATGCGAAACAAATGATATAGCTTCAAATACTTGTGATATACATGATTTAGCTTCAACAGCATGCGAAACAAACGAGTCAGCTTCAAATCCATGCGAAACACATGATTTAGATTAAAATCAATGCGAAGTAGAAGGGTTACCTTCGAATCCATGCGAAACAAATGGTTTAGCAGCAAATACTTGTGATATACATGATTCAGCTTCAACTGCATGCGAAACAAACGAGTCAGCTTCAAATCCATGCGGAACACATGATTTAGCTTCAAATCAATGCGAAGTGGAAGCCTTATCTTCGAATCCATGCGAAGCGAATAGTTTAGCTTCAAATACTTTTGATATATATGATTCAGCTTCAACTGCCTGCGAAACAAACGAGTTAGCTTCAAATCCATGCGAAACACATGAATAAGCATCAAATCAACGCGAAGTTGATGGCTTAGCTTCAAATCCATGCAAAACGAATGATTTAGCTTCACATACTTGAAAATATAAGTGATATGGCTTCAAATGCAGGCGAAACAAACGAGTTAGCTTCAAACCCATGCGAAACACATGATTTAGCATCTAATCAATGCGAAGTAGAAGGCTGATTTTCGAATCCATGCGAAGCAAATGGTTTAGCCGAAAATACTTCTGATATACATGACTTAGCTTCAACAGCATGCGAAACAAACGAGTTAGCTTCAAAACCATGCGAAACACATGATTTAGCTTCAAATCAATGCGAATTAGAAGGGTTGTCTTCGAATCCATGCGAAACATATGGTATAGCTTCAAATACTTGTGATATACATGATATAGCTTCAACAGCTTGCGAAACAAAAGAGTTAGCTTCAAATCCATGCGAAACATATGATTTAGATTAAAATCAATGCGAAGTAGAAGGCTTATCTTCGAATCCATGCGAAACAAATGGTTTAGCTTCAAATACTTGTGATATACATGATTTAGCTTTAACAGCATGCGAAACAAACGAGGTAGCTTCAAATCCATGCGAACACATGATTTAGCTTCAAATTAATGCGAAGTAGGAGGCTTATCTTCGAATCCATGCGAAACAAATGGTTTAGCTTCAAATACTTGTGATATGCATGATTTAGCTTCAACAGAATGCGAAACAAACGAGTTAGCTTCAAATCCATGCGAAACGTATGATTTACCATCTAATAAATGCGAAGTAGAAGGCTGAGCTTCGAATCCATGCGAAGCAAATGGTTTGGCTTCAAATACTTGTGATACACTTGATTTAGCTTCAACAGAATGCGAAACAAACGAGGTAGCTTCAAGTCCATGCGAACTATGATTTAGCTTCAAATCAATGCGAGGTAGGAGGCTTATCTTCGAATCCATGCGAAACAAATGGTTTAGCTTCAAATACTTGTGATATACATGACTTAGCTTCAACAGCATGCGAAACAAACGAGTTAGCTTCAAACCCATGCTAAACACATGATTTAGCATCTAATCAATGCGAAGTAGAAGGCAAATCTTCGAATCCATGCGAAACAAATGATATAGTTTCAAATACTTGTGATATACATGATTTAGCTTCAACAGCATGCGAAACAAACGAGTTAGCTTCAAATCCATGCGAAACACATGATTTAGAATCTAATCAATGCGAAGTAGAAGGCTGATCTTCGAATCCATGCAAAACAAATGGTTTAGCTTCAAATACTTGTGATACACTTGATTTAGCTTCAGCAGCATGCGAAGCAAACGAGTTAGCTTCAAATCCATGCGAACACTTGATTTAGCATCAAATCAATGCGATGTAGGAGGCTTATCTTCGAATCCATGCGAAACAAATGGTTTAGCTTCAAATACTTGTGATATACATGATTTAGCTTCAACAGCATGCGAAAAAAACGAGTTAGCTTCAAACCCATGCGAAACACATGATTTAGATTAAAATCAATGCGAAGTAGAAGGGTTACCTTCGAATCCATGCGAAACAAATGGTTTAGCCGCAACTACTTGTGATATACATGATTCAGCTTCAACTGCATGCGAAACAAACGAGTCAGCTTCAAATCCATGCGGAACACATGATTTAGCTTCAAATCAATGCGAAGTGGAAGGCTTATCTTCGAATCCATGCGAAACGAATAGTTTAGCTTCAAATACTTTTGATATACATGATTCAGCTTCAACTGCCTGCGAAACAAACGAGTTAGCTTCAAATCCATGCGAAACATATGAATAAGCATCAAATCAACGCGAAGTTGATGGCTTAGCTTCAAATCCATACAAAACGAATGATTTAGCTTCACATACTTGAAAATATAAGTGATATGGCTTCAAATGCAGGCGAAACAAACGAGTTAGCTTCAAACCCATGCGAAACACATGATTTAGCATCTAATCAATGCGAAGTAGAAGGCTGATTTTCGAATCCATGCGAAGCAAATGGTTTAGCTTCAAATACTTGTCATATACATGATTTAGTTTCAACAGCATGCGAAACAAACGAGTTAGATTCAAATCCATGCGAAACAAATGATTTAGCTTCAAATCAATGCGAAGTAGAAGGGTTACCTTCGAATGCATGCGAAACAAATGGTTTAGGCGCAAATACTTGTGATATACATGACTTAGATTCAACAGCATGAGAAACAAACGAGTTAGCTTCAAATCCATGCGAAACGCATGATTTACCATCTAATAAATGCGAAGTAGAAGGCTGAGCTTCGAATCCATGCGAAGCAAATGGTTTGGCTTCAAATACTTGTGGTACACTTGATTTAGCTTCAACAGCATGCGAAACAAACGAGTCAGCTTCAAATCCATGCGAAACACATGAATTAGCATCAAGTCAACGCGAAGTTGATGGCTTAGCTTCAAATCCATGCAAAACGAATGATTTCGCTTCACATACTTGAAAATATAAGTGATATGGCTTCAAATGCAGGCGAAACAAATGAGTTAGCTTCAAACCCATGCGAAACGTATGATTTACCATCTAATAAATGCGAAGTAGAAGGCTGAGCTTCGAATCCATGCGAAGCAAATGGTTTGGCTTCAAATACTTGTGATACACTTGATTTAGCTTCAACAGAATGCGAAACAAACGAGGTAGCTTCAAGTCCATGCGAACTATGATTTAGCTTCAAATCAATGCGAGGTAGGAGGCTTATCTTCGAATCCATGCGAAACAAATGGTTTAGCTTCAAATACTTGTGATATACATGACTTAGCTTCAACAGCATGCGAAACAAACGAGTTAGCTTCAAACCCATGCTAAACACATGATTTAGCATCTAATCAATGCGAAGTAGAAGGCAAATCTTCGAATCCATGCGAAACAAATGATATAGTTTCAAATACTTGTGATATACATGATTTAGCTTCAACAGCATGCGAAACAAACGAGTTAGCTTCAAATCCATGCGAAACACATGATTTAGAATCTAATCAATGCGAAGTAGAAGGCTGATCTTCGAATCCATGCAAAACAAATGGTTTAGCTTCAAATACTTGTGATACACTTGATTTAGCTTCAGCAGCATGCGAAGCAAACGAGTTAGCTTCAAATCCATGCGAACACTTGATTTAGCATCAAATCAATGCGATGTAGGAGGCTTATCTTCGAATCCATGCGAAACAAATGGTTTAGCTTCAAATACTTGTGATATACATGATTTAGCTTCAACAGCATGCGAAAAAAACGAGTTAGCTTCAAACCCATGCGAAACACATGATTTAGATTAAAATCAATGCGAAGTAGAAGGGTTACCTTCGAATCCATGCGAAACAAATGGTTTAGCCGCAACTACTTGTGATATACATGATTCAGCTTCAACTGCATGCGAAACAAACGAGTCAGCTTCAAATCCATGCGGAACACATGATTTAGCTTCAAATCAATGCGAAGTGGAAGGCTTATCTTCGAATCCATGCGAAACGAATAGTTTAGCTTCAAATACTTTTGATATACATGATTCAGCTTCAACTGCCTGCGAAACAAACGAGTTAGCTTCAAATCCATGCGAAACATATGAATAAGCATCAAATCAACGCGAAGTTGATGGCTTAGCTTCAAATCCATACAAAACGAATGATTTAGCTTCACATACTTGAAAATATAAGTGATATGGCTTCAAATGCAGGCGAAACAAACGAGTTAGCTTCAAACCCATGCGAAACACATGATTTAGCATCTAATCAATGCGAAGTAGAAGGCTGATTTTCGAATCCATGCGAAGCAAATGGTTTAGCTTCAAATACTTGTCATATACATGATTTAGTTTCAACAGCATGCGAAACAAACGAGTTAGATTCAAATCCATGCGAAACAAATGATTTAGCTTCAAATCAATGCGAAGTAGAAGGGTTACCTTCGAATGCATGCGAAACAAATGGTTTAGGCGCAAATACTTGTGATATACATGACTTAGATTCAACAGCATGAGAAACAAACGAGTTAGCTTCAAATCCATGCGAAACGCATGATTTACCATCTAATAAATGCGAAGTAGAAGGCTGAGCTTCGAATCCATGCGAAGCAAATGGTTTGGCTTCAAATACTTGTGGTACACTTGATTTAGCTTCAACAGCATGCGAAACAAACGAGTCAGCTTCAAATCCATGCGAAACACATGAATTAGCATCAAGTCAACGCGAAGTTGATGGCTTAGCTTCAAATCCATGCAAAACGAATGATTTCGCTTCACATACTTGAAAATATAAGTGATATGGCTTCAAATGCAGGCGAAACAAATGAGTTAGCTTCAAACCCATGCGAAACACATGATTTAGCATCTAATCAATGCGAAGTAGAGGCCTGAACTTCGAATCCATGCGAAGCAAATGGTTTAGCTTCAAATACTTGTGATATACATGATTTAGTTTCAACAGCATGCGAAACAAACGAGTTAGATTCAAATCCATGCGAAACACATGATTAAGCTTCAAATCAATGCGAAGTAGAAGGGTTACCTTCGAATCCATGCGAAACAAATGGTTTAGCCGCAAATACTTGTGATATACATGACTTAGCTTTAACAGCATGCGAAACAAACGAGGTAGCTTCAAATCCATGCGAAACACATGATGTAGCTTCAAATCAATGCGAAGTAGAAGGCTTATCTTCAAATCCATGCGAAACAAGTGGTTCAGCTTCAAATACTTGTGATGTACATGATTTAGTTTCAAATGCAAGCGAAACGAACGAGTTAGCTTGAAATCCAAGCGAAACACATGATTTAGCTTCAAATCAATGCGAAGTAGAAGGCTTATTTTGAAATCCATGCGAATCAAATGGTTTAGCTTCAAATAATTGTGATATACATGATTTAGCTTCAATTGCATTGCGAAACAAACTAGTTAGTCTCAAATCCAAGCGAAACACACGATGTAGCTTCAAATCAATGCGAAGTAGAAGGCTTATCTTCAAATCCATTCGAAACAAGTGGTTCAGCTTCAAATACTTGTGATGTGCATGATTCAGCTTCAACTGCATGCGAAACAAACGAGTTAGCTTCAAATCCATGCGAAACACATGATTTAGCTTCAAATCAATGCGAAGTAGAAGTCTGAGCTTCGAATCCTTACGAAACAAATGGTTTAGCTGCAAATACTAGTGATATGCATGATTTCGCTTCAACAACTTGCGAAACAAACGAGTTGGCTTCAAATCCAAGCGAAACACATGACTTAGTTTCAAATCAATGCGAAGTAGAAGGCTTAGCTTCCAATCCGTGCTAAACGTATGATTTAGATTCAAATGCTTGCGAATATAAGTGATACAGCTTCAAACGCAGGCGACACAAACGAGTTAGCCTCAAATTCATGCGAAACACATGATTCAGCTTCAAATCAATGCGAAGTAGAAGTCTTAGCTTGAAAACCGTGCCAATCAAACGGTTTAGCTTCAAATACTTGTGATATACATGATTTAGATTCAACAGCTTGCGAAACAAACGAGTTAGCTTCAAATCGATGCGAAACACATGATTTAGATTAAAATCAATGCGAAGTAGAAGGCTTATCTTCGAATCCATGCGAAACAAATGGTTTAGCTTCAAATACTTGTGATATACATGATTTAGCTTTAACAGCATGCGAAACAAACGAGGTAGCTTCAAATCCATGCGAACACATGATTTAGCTTCAAATCAATGCGAAGTAGGAGGCTTATCTTCGAATCCATGCGAAACAAATGGGTTAGCTTCAAATACTTGTGATATACATGATTCAGCTTCAACTGCCTGCGAAACAAACGAGTTAGCTTCAAATCCATGCGAAACACATGAATTAGCATCAAGTCAACGCGAAGTTGTTGGCTTAGCTTCAAATCCATGCAAAACGAATGATTTAGCTTCACATACTTGAAAATATAAGTGATATGGCTTCAAATGCAGGCGAAACAAACGAGTTAGCTTCAAACCCATGCGAAACACATGATTTAGCATCTAATCAATGCGAAGTAGAGGCCTGAACTTCGAATCCATGCGAAGCAAATGGTTTAGCTTCAAATACTTGTGATATACATGATTTAGTTTCAACAGCATGCGAAACAAACGAGTTAGATTCAAATCCATGCGAAACACATGATTTAGCTTCAAATCAATGCGAAGTAGAAGGGTTACCTTCGAATCCATGCGAAACAAATGGTTTAGACGCAAATACTTGTGATATACATGACTTAGCTTTAACAGCATGCGAAACAAACGAGGTAGCTTCAAATCCATGCGAACACATGATTTAGCATCTAATCAATGCGAAGTAGAAGGCTGATCTTCGAATCCATGCGAAGCAAATGGTTTAGCTTCAAATACTTGTGATATACATGATTTAGTTTCAACAGCATGCGAAACAAACGAGTTAGATTCAAATCCATGCGAAACACATGATTTAGCTTCAAATCAATGCGAAGTAGAAGGGTTACCTTCGAATCCATGCGAAACAAATGGTTTAGCCGAAAATACTTCTGATATACATGACTTAGCCTTAACAGCATGCGAAACAAACGAGGTAGCTTCAAATCCATGCGAACACATGATTTAGCTTCAAATCAATGCGTATTAGAAGGGTTATCTTCGAATCCATGCGAAACATATGATATAGCTTCAAATACTTGTGATATACATGATTTAGCTTCAACAGCTTGCGAAACAAACGAGTTAGCTTCAAATCCATGCGAAACACATGATTTAGATTAAAATCAATGCGAAGTAGAAGGCTTATCTTCGAATCCATGCGAAACAAATGGTTTAGCTTCAAATACTTGTGATATACATGATTTAGCTTTAACAGCATGCGAAACAAACGAGGTAGCTTCAAATCCATGCGAACACATGATTTAGCTTCAAATCAATGCGAAGTAGGAGGCTTATCTTCGAATCCATGCGAAACAAATGGTTTAGCTTCAAATACTTGTGATATACATGATTCAGCTTCAACTGCCTGCGAAACAAACGAGTTAGCTTCAAACCCATGCGAAACACATGATTTAGCATCTAATCAATGCGAAGTAGAAGGCTGATCTTCGAATCCATGCGAAGCAAATGGTTTAGCTTCAAATACTTGTGATATTCATGATTTAGTTTCAACAGCATGCGAAACAAACGAGTTAGATTCAAATCCATGCGAAACACATGATTTAGCTTCAAATCAATGCGAAGTAGAAGGGTTACCTTCGAATCCATGCGAAACAAATGGTTTAGCCGCAAATACTTGTGATATACATGACTTAGCTTCAACAGAATGCGAAACAAACGAGTTAGCTTCAAATCCATGCGAAACGCATGATTTACCATCTAATAAATGCGAAGTAGAAGGCTGAGCTTCGAATCCATGCGAAGCAAATGGTTTGGCTTCAAATACTTGTGATACACTTGATTTAGCTTCAACAGAATGCGAAACAAACGAGGTAGCTTCAAGTCCATGCGAACACATGATTTAGCTTCAAATCAATGCGAGGTAGGAGGCTTATCTTCGAATCCATGCGAAACAAATGGTTTAGCTTCAAATACTTGTGATACACATGACTTAGCTTCAACAGCATGCGAAACAAACGAGTTAGCTTCAAATCCATGCGAAAAACATGATTTAGCTTCAAATCAATGCGAATTAGAAGGGTTATCTTCGAATCCATGCGAAACATATGATATAGCTTCAAATACTTGTGATATACATGATTTAGCTTCAACAACATGCTAAACAAACGAGTTAGCTTCAAGTCCAAACGAAAAACATGATTTAGTATCAAGTCAACGCGAAGTTGATGGCTTTGCTTCAAATAAATGCGAAACGAATGATTTAGCTTCACATACTTGTGAATATAAGTGATATAGCTTCAAATGCAGGCGAAACAATCGAGTTAGCTTCAAACCCAAGCTAAACACATGATTTAGCATCTAATCAATGCGAAGTAGAAGGCTAATCTTCGAATCCATGCGAAACAAATGATATAGCTTCAAATACTTGTGATATACATGATTTAGCTTCAACAGCATGCGAAACAAACGAGTTAGCTTCAAATCCATGCGAAACACATGATTTAGAATGTAGTCAATGCGACGTAGAAGGCTGATCTTCGAATCCATGCGAAACAAATGGTTTAGCTTCAAATAATTGTGATACACTTGATTTAGCTTCAAGAGCATGCGAAGCAAACGAGTTAGCTTCAAATCCATGCGAACACATGATTTAGCATCAAATCAATGCGAAATAGGAGGCTTATCTTCGAATCCATGCGAAACAAATGGTTTAGCTTCAAATACTTGTGATATTCATGATTTAGCTTCAAATCAATGCGAAGTAGAATGCTTAGCTTCAAATCCGTGCGAATCAAACGTTGTAGCTTCAAATACTTCTGATATTTATGATTTAGCATCAACTGCATGCGAAACAGATGGTTCAGCTTCAAATACTTGTGATGAACATGATTTAGTTTCAACTGCATGCGAAACTAACGAGTTAGCTTTAGATCCAAGCGAAACACATAATTTAGCTTCAAATCAATCCGAAGTAGAAGGCTTTGCTTGAAATCCATGCGCAACAATTAGTTTAGCTTCAAATACTTGTTTTATACATGATTTAGCTTCAACTGCATGCGAAACAAATGAGATAGCTTCAGATCCAAGCGAAACACATGATTTAGCTTCAAATGCAGGTGAAACAAACGACTTAACTTCAAATCCATGCGAAACACATGATTTAGCTTCAAATCAATGCGAAGTAGAAGGCCTATCTTCGAATCCATGCGAAACAAATGGTTCAGCTTCAAATACTTGTGTTATACATGATTTAGCTTCTACTGCATGCGAAACAAACGAGTTAGCTTCAAATCCAAGCGAAACACATGATTTAGTTTCAAATCAATGCGAAGTAGAAGGCTTAGCTTCAAATCCATGCGAAACGAGTTATTTGTCTTCAAATACTTGTGATATCAATGATTTAGATTCATCTGCATGCGAGATAAACGAGTTGGGTTCAAATCCATGCGAAACACAGGATTTATATTCAAATGAATGCGAAGTAGAAGGATGATCTTCGAATCCATGCGAATCAAACGGCTTAGCTTCAAACCCTTATGATATACATGATTTAGCTTCAAATGCAGGCGAAACGAACGAGTTAGCTTCGAATCCATGCGAAACACATGATTTAGCTTCAAATCAATGCGAAGTAGAAGGCTTAGCTTCAAGTTAATGAGAAACATATTAATAATATTCAGATAATTGCGATATAAGTGGTATAGCTTCAAATGCAGGCGAAGCAAATGAGTTTGCTTCCAATCCATGCGAAACACATGATTTAGCTTCAAATCAATGCGAAGTAGAAGGCTTAGCTTCAAATACATGAGAAACATATGGTTAGCTTCAAATCAATTGGAAGTAGAAGGCTTAGCTTCAAATGCAAGCGAAACACTTGATTTAGCCTCAAATCAATGCGAAGTAGAAGGCTTAGCTTCAAGTTAATGAGAAACATATCAATAATATTCAGATAATTGCGATATAAGTGGTATAGCTTCAAATGCAGGCGAAGCAAATGAGTTTGCTTCCAATCCATGCGAAACACATGATTTAGCTTCAAATCAATGCGAAGTAGAAGCCTGATCTTCGAATCCATGCGAAACACTTGGTTTAGCTTCAAATACTTGTGATATGCATGATTTAGCTTCAACAGCATGCGAAACAAACGAGTTAGCTTCAAATCCAAGCGATACATATGATTTCGCTTCAAATCAATGCGAAGTAGAAGGCTTACCTTCGAATCCACACGAAACAGATGGTTTAGCTTCAAATACTTGTGATGTACATGATTTAGCTTCAACTGCATGTGAAACGAACGTGTTAGCTTCAAATTCAACAGAAACACATGATTCAGTTTCAAATAAAAGCGAAGTAGATGGCATAGCATCAAATCCAGGCGCATCAAATGGTTTAGCTTCAAATACTTGTGATATACATGATTTAGCTTCAACAGCAATGCGATACAAACTAGTTAGTTTCTAATCCAAGCGAAACACATGATTTAGCTTCAAATCAATGCGAAGTAGAAGGCTTATCTTCAAATCCATGCGAATCAAATTGTTGAGCTTCAAATACTTGGGATATACATGATTCAGCTTCAAGTGCATGCGTAGCAAACGAGTTAGCTTCAAATCTATGCAAAACGCATGATTTAGCTTCAAATTCATTCCAAACACATGGTTTAGCGTGATATTCGTGCAAAACAAACGGTTCAGCTTCAAATCCTTTTGATATACATGATTTAGCTTCAACTGCATGTGAAACGAACGTGTTTGCTTCAAAAACCAGAGAAACACTTGATTCAGTTTCAAATAAATGCGAAGTAGATGGCATAGCATCAAATCCATGCGAATCAAATGGTTGAGCTTCAAATACTTGGGATATACATGATTCAGCTTCAAGTGCATGCGTAACAAACGAGTTAGCTTCAAATCTATGCAAAACGCATGATTTAGCTTCAAATTCATTCCAAACACATGGTTTAGCGTGATATTCGTGCAAAACAAACGGTTCAGCTTCAAATCCTTTTGATGTACATGATTTAGCTTCAACTGCATGTGAAACGAACGTGTTAGCTTCAAAAACAAGAGAAACACATGATTCAGTTCCAAAAAAAGGCGAAGTAGATGGCATAGCATCAAATCCATGCGAATCAAATGGTTTAGCTTCAAATACTTGTTTGATACATGATCTATCTTCAATTGCATGCGAAACAAACGAGTTAGCTTGAAATCCAAGCGAAGCACATGATTTAGCTTCAAATCAATGCGAAGTAGAAGGCTTATTTTGAAATCCATGCGAATCACCTGGTTTAGCTTCAAATAACTGTGAGATACATGATTTAGCTTCAACTGCATTGCGAAACAAACTAGTTAGTCTCAAATCCAAGCGAAACGCATGATGTAGCTTCAAATCAATGCGAAGTAGAAGGCTTATCTTCAAATCCATGCGAAACAAGTGGTTCAGCTTCAAATACTTGTGATGTACATGATTTAGTTTCAAATGCAAGCGAAACGAACGAGTTAGCTTGAAATCCAAGCGAAACACATGATTTAGCTTCAAATCAATGCGAAGTAGAAGGCTTATTTTGAAATCCATGCGAATCAAATGGTTTAGCTTCAAATAATTGTGATATACATGATTTAGCTTCAATTGCATTGCGAAACAAACTAGTTAGTCTCAAATCCAAGCGAAACACACGATGTAGCTTCAAATCAATGCGAAGTAGAAGGCTTATCTTCAAATCCATTCGAAACAAGTGGTTCAGCTTCAAATACTTGTGATGTGCATGATTCAGCTTCAACTGCATGCGAAACAAACGAGTTAGCTTCAAATCCATGCGAAACACATGATTTAGCTTCAAATCAATGCGAAGTAGAAGTCTGAGCTTCGAATCCTTACGAAACAAATGGTTTAGCTGCAAATACTAGTGATATGCATGATTTCGCTTCAACAACTTGCGAAACAAACGAGTTGGCTTCAAATCCAAGCGAAACACATGACTTAGTTTCAAATCAATGCGAAGTAGAAGGCTTAGCTTCCAATCCGTGCTAAACGAATGATTTAGATTCAAATGCTTGCGAATATAAGTGATACAGCTTCAAACGCAGGCGACAAAACGAGTTAGCCTCAAATTCATGCGAAACACATGATTCAGCTTCAAATCAATGCGAAGTAGAAGTCTTAGCTTGAAAACCGTGCCAATCAAACGGTTTAGCTTCAAATACTTGTGATATACATGGTTCAGCTTCAAGTTCATGCGAAACAAACGAATTAGCTTCAAATCCATGCGAAACACAGGATTTAGTTACAAATCAATGCGAAGTAGAAGGCTGATCTTCAAATCCATGCGAAACACTTGGTTTAGCTTCAAATACTTGTGACATGCATGATTTAGCTTCAACAACTTGCGAAACAAACGAGTTGGCTTCAAATCCAAGCGAAACACATGACTTAGTTTCAAATCAATGCGAAGTAGAAGGCTTAGCTTCCAATCCGTGCTAAAAGAATGATTTAGATTCAAATGCTTGCGAATATAAGTGATACAGCTTCAAACGCAGGCGACACAAACGAGTTAGCCTCAAATTCATGCGAAACACATGATTCAGCTTCAAATCAATGCGAAGTAGAAGTCTTAGCTTGAAAACCGTGCCAATCAAACGGTTTAGCTTCAAATACTTGTGATATACATGGTTCAGCTTCAAGTTCATGCGAAACAAACGAGTTAGCTTCAAATCCATGCGAAACACATGATTTAGCTTCAAATCAATGCGAAGTAGAAGTCTGAGCTTCCAATCCGTGCTAATCGAATGATTTAGATTCAAATGCTTGCGAATATAAGTGATACAGCTTCAAACGCAGGCGACACAAACGAGTTAGCTTCAAATCCATGCGAAACACATGATATAGCTTCAAATTCATTCCAAACACATGTTTTAGCCTGACATTCGTGCGAAACAAATGGTTCAGCTTCAAATACTTGTGATATACATGATTTAGCTTCAACTGCATGTGAAACGAACGTGTTAGCTTCAAATTCAACAGAAACACATGATTCAGTTTCAAATAAAAGCGAAGTAGATGGCATAGCATCAAATCCAGGCGCATCAAATGGTTTAGCTTCAAATACTTGTGATATACATGATTTAGCTTCAACAGCAATGCGATACAAACTAGTTAGTTTCTAATCCAAGCGAAACACATGATTTAGCTTCAAATCAATGCGAAGTAGAAGGCTTATCTTCAAGTCCATGCGAATCAAATTGTTGAGCTTCAAATACTTGGGATATACATGATTCAGCTTCAAGTGCATTCGTAACAAACGAGTTAGCTTCAAATCCAAGCGAAAAACATGAGTTAACATCAAGTCAACACGAAGTTGAAGGCTTAGCTTCAAATCCATGCGAAACAAATGGTTTAGCTTCAAATACTGGTTTTATACATGATTTAGCTTCAACTGCATGCGAGACAATCGAGTTAGCTTCAAATCCAGCGAAACACATGAATTAGCTTCAAATCAATGCGAAGTAGAAGGCTTATCTTCAAATCCATGCGAAACAAGTGGTTCAGCTTCAAATACTTGTGATATACATGATTTAGCTTCAACAGCATGCGAAGCAGACGAGTTAGATTCAAATCCATGCGAAACATATGATTTAGCTTCAAATCAATGCGATGTGGAAGGCTTACCTTCGAATCCATGCGAAACGAATAGTTTAGCTTCAAATACTTGTGATATACATGATTTAGTTCCAACAACATGCGAAACAAACGAGTTAGCTTCAAATCCATGCGAAACACATAATTTAGATTAAAATCAATGCGAAGTAGAAGGCTTATCTTCAAATACATGCGAAACAAGTGGTTCAGCTTCAAATACTTGTGATGTGCATGATTTAGTTTCAAATGCAAGCGAAACGAACGAGTTAGCTTCAAATCCATGCGAAACACATGATTTAGCCTCTTATCAATGCGAAGTAGAAGGCTGATCTCCGAATCCTTGCGAAACAAATTGTTTAGTTTCAAATATTTGTGATATACATGATTTAGCTTCAACTGCATTGCGAAACAAACTAGTTAGTTTCAAATTCAAGCGAAACACATGATTTAGCTTCAAATCAATGCGAAGTAGAAGGCTTATTTTGAAATCCATGCGAATCACCTGGTTTAGCTTCAAATAACTGTGATATACATGATTTAGCTTCAACTGCATTGCGAAACAAACTAGTTAGTCTCAAATCCAAGCGAAACACATGATGTAGCTTCAAATCAATGCGAAGTAGAAGGCTTATCTTCAAATCCATGCGAAACAAGTGGTTCAGCTTCAAATACTTGTGATGTACATGATTTAGTTTCAAATGCAAGCGAAACGAACGAGTTAGCTTGAAATCCTAGCGAAACACATGATTTAGCTTCAAATCAATGCGAAGTAGAAGGCTTATTTTGAAATCCATGCGAATCAAATGGTTTAGCTTCAAATAATTGTGATATACATGATTTAGCTTCAATTGCATTGCGAAACAAACTAGTTAGTCTCAAATCCAAGCGAAACACACGATGTAGCTTCAAATCAATGCGAAGTAGAAGGCTTATCTTCAAATCCATTCGAAACAAGTGGTTCAGCTTCAAATACTTGTGATGTGCATGATTCAGCTTCAACTGCATGCGAAACAAACGAGTTAGCTTCAAATCCATGCGAAACACATGATTTAGCTTCAAATCAATGCGAAGTAGAAGTCTGAGCTTCGAATCCTTACGAAACAAATGGTTTAGCTGCAAATACTAGTGATATGCATGATTTCGCTTCAACAACTTGCGAAACAAACGAGTTGGCTTCAAATCCAAGCGAAACACATGATTTCGCTTCAAATCAATGCGAAGTAGAAGGCTTACCTTCGAATCCACACGAAACAGATGGTTTAGCTTCAAATACTTGTGATGTACATGATTTAGCTTCAACTGCATGCGAAACAAACGAGTTAGCTTCAAATCCAAGCGATACATATGATTTCGCTTCAAATCAATGCGAAGTAGAAGGCTTATCTTCGAATCCATGCGAAACAAATAGTTTAAATTCAAATACTTGTGATATACATGATTTAGCTTCAACTGCATGCGAAACCAAACAGTTAGCTGCAAATATAATTCGAAACACATGATTTAACTTCCAATCAATGTGAAGTAGAAGGCTGATCTCCGAATCCACACGAAACAGATTGTTTAGTTTCAAATACTTGTAGTATACATGATTTAGGTTCAACAGCATGCGAAACAAACGTGTTAGCTTCAAATCCATGTGAAACACATGATTTAGCTTCAATTAAATGCGAAGTAGAAGGCTTATCTTCGAATCCATGCGAAACAAATGGTTTAGCTTCAAATACTTGTGATATACATGATTTAGCTTCAAATGCAGGCGAAACAAACGAGTTAGTTTCAAATCGATGCGAAACACATGGTTTGGCTTAAAATCAATGCGAAGCCGATGGCTGATCGTCGAATCCATCCGAAACAAATGGTTTAGCTTCAAATACTTGGGATATGCATGATTTAGCTTCAACTGCATGCGAAAGAAACGAGTTAGCTTCAAATACAAGCGAAACACATGATTCAGCTTCAATTCAATGCGTAGTAGAAGGCTTATCTTCAAATCCATGCGAATCAAATTGTTGAGCTTCAAATACTTGGGATATACATGATTCAGCTTCAAGTGCATGCGTAACAAACGAGTTAGCTTCAAATCCATGCGAAACACATGATTTAGCTTCAAATCAATGCGAAGTAGAAGTCTGAGCTTCGAATCCTTACGAAACAAATGGTTTAGCTGCAAATACTAGTGATATGCATGATTTCGCTTCAACAACTTGCGAAACAAACGAGTTGGCTTCAAATCCAAGCGAAACACATGACTTAGTTTCAAATCAATGCGAAGTAGAAGGCTTAGCTTCCAATCCGTGCTAAACGAATGATTTAGATTCAAATGCTTGCGAATATAAGTGATACAGCTTCAAACGCAGGCGACACAAACGAGTTAGCCTCAAATTCATGCGAAACACATGATTCAGCTTCAAATCAATGAGAAGTAGAAGTCTTAGCTTGAAAACCGTGCCAATCAAACGGTTTAGCTTCAAATACTTGTGATATACATGGTTCAGCTTCAAGTTCATGCGAAACAAACGAATTAGTTTCAAATCCATGCGAAACACAGGATTTAGTTACAAATCAATGCGAAGTAGAAGGCTTAGCTTCCAATCCGTGCTAAAAGAATGATTTAGATTCAAATGCTTGCGAATATAAGTGATACAGCTTCAAAAGCAGGCGACACAAACGAGTTAGCCTCAAATTCATGCGAAACACATGATTCAGCTTCAAATCAATGCGAAGTAGAAGTCTTAGCTTGAAAACCGTGCCAATCAAACGGTTTAGCTTCAAATACTTGTGATATACATGGTTCAGCTTCAAGTTCATGCGAAACAAACGAGTTAGCTTCAAATCCATGCGAAACACATGATTTAGCTTCAAATCAATGCGAAGTAGAAGTCTGAGCTTCCAATCCGTGCTAATCGAATGATTTAGATTCAAATGCTTGCGAATATAAGTGATACAGCTTCAAACGCAGGCGACACAAACGAGTTAGCTTCAAATCCATGCGAAACACATGATATAGCTTCAAATTCATTCCAAACACATGTTTTAGCCTGACATTCGTGCGAAACAAATGGTTCAGCTTCAAATACTTGTGATATACATGATTTAGCTTCAACTGCATGTGAAACGAACGTGTTAGCTTCAAATTCAACAGAAACACATGATTCAGTTTCAAATAAAAGCGAAGTAGATGGCATAGCATGAAATCCAGGCGCATCAAATGGTTTAGCTTCAAATACTTGTGATATACATGATTTAGCTTCAACAGCAATGCGATACAAACTAGTTAGTTTCTAATCCAAGCGAAACACATGATTTAGCTTCAAATCAATGCGAAGTAGAAGGCTTATCTTCAAGTCCATGCGAATCAAATTGTTGAGCTTCAAATACTTGGGATATACATGATTCAGCTTCAAGTGCATTCGTAACAAACGAGTTAGCTTCAAATCCAAGCGAAAAACATGAGTTAGCATCAAGTCAACACGAAGTTGAAGGCTTAGCTTCAAATCCATGCGAAACAAATGGTTTAGCTTCAAATACTGGTTTTATACATGATTTAGCTTCAACTGCATGCGAGACAATCGAGTTAGCTTCAAATCCAGCGAAACACATGAATTAGCTTCAAATCAATGCGAAGTAGAAGGCTTATCTTCAAATCCATGCGAAACAAGTGGTTCAGCTTCAAATACTTGTGATATACATGATTTAGCTTCAACAGCATGCGAAGCAGACGAGTTAGATTCAAATCCATGCGAAACATATGATTTAGCTTCAAATCAATGCGATGTGGAAGGCTTACCTTCGAATCCATGCGAAACGAATAGTTTAGCTTCAAATACTTGTGATATACATGATTTAGTTCCAACAACATGCGAAACAAACGAGTTAGCTTCAAATCCATGCGAAACACATAATTTAGATTAAAATCAATGCGAAGTAGAAGGCTTATCTTCAAATCCATGCGAAACAAGTGGTTCAGCTTCAAATACTTGTGATGTGCATGATTTAGTTTCAAATGCAAGCGAAACGAACGAGTTAGCTTCAAATCCATGCGAAACACATGATTTAGCCTCTTATCAATGCGAAGTAGAAGGCTGATCTCCGAATCCTTGCGAAACAAATTGTTTAGTTTCAAATATTTGTGATATACATGATTTAGCTTCAACTGCATTGCGAAACAAACTAGTTAGTTTCAAATTCAAGCGAAACACATGATTTAGCTTCAAATCAATGCGAAGTAGAAGGCTTATCTTCAAATCCATGCGAAACAAGTGGTTCAGCTTCAAATACTTGTGATGTACATAATTTAGCTTCAAATGCATGCGAAACAAACGAGTTAGCTTCAAATCCAAGCGAAGCACATGAATTAGCTTCAAATCAATGCGAAGTAGAAGGCTTATTTTGAAATCCATGCGAATCACCTGGTTTAGCTTCAAATAACTGTGATATACATGATTTAGCTTCAACTGCATTGCGAAACAAACTAGTTAGTCTCAAATCCAAGCGAAACACATGATGTAGCTTCAAATCAATGCGAAGTAGAAGGCTTATCTTCAAATCCATGCGAAACAAGTGGTTCAGCTTCAAATACTTGTGATGTACATGATTTAGTTTCAAATGCAAGCGAAACGAACGAGTTAGCTTGAAATCCAAGCGAAACACATGATTTAGCTTCAAATCAATGCGAAGTAGAAGGCTTATTTTGAAATCCATGCGAATCAAATGGTTTAGCTTCAAATAATTGTGATATACATGATTTAGCTTCAATTGCATTGCGAAACAAACTAGTTAGTCTCAAATCCAAGCGAAACACACGATGTAGCTTCAAATCAATGCGAAGTAGAAGGCTTATCTTCAAATCCATTCGAAACAAGTAGTTCAGCTTCAAATACTTGTGATGTGCATGATTCAGCTTCAACTGCATGCGAAACAAACGAGTTAGCTTCAAATCCATGCGAAACACATGATTTAGCTTCAAATCAATGCGAAGTAGAAGTCTGAGCTTCGAATCCTTACGAAACAAATGGTTTAGCTGCAAATACTAGTGATATGCATGATTTCGCTTCAACAACTTGCGAAACAAACGAGTTGGCTTCAAATCCAAGCGAAACACATGACTTAGTTTCAAATCAATGCGAAGTAGAAGGCTTAGCTTCCAATCCGTGCTAAACGAATGATTTAGATTCAAATGCTTGCGAATATAAGTGATACAGCTTCAAACGCAGGCGACACAAACGAGTTAGCCTCAAATTCATGCGAAACACATGATTCAGCTTCAAATCAATGCGAAGTAGAAGTCTTAGCTTGAAAACCGTGCCAATCAAACGGTTTAGCTTCAAATACTTGTGATATACATGGTTCAGCTTCAAGTTCATGCGAAACAAACGAGTTAGCTTCAAATCCATGCAAAACACAGGATTTAGTTACAAATCAATGCGAAGTAGAAGGCTGATCTTCAAATCCATGCGAAACACTTGGTTTAGCTTCAAATACTTGTGATATGCATGATTTAGCTTCAACAGCATGCGAAACAAACGAGTTAGCTTCAAATCCAAGCGATACATATGATTTCGCTTCAAATCAATGCGAAGTAGAAGGCTTACCTTCGAATCCACACGAAACAGATGGTTTAGCTTCAAATACTTGTGATGTACATGATTTAGCTTCAACTGCATGCGAAACAAACGAGTTAGCTTCAAATCCAAGCGATACATATGATTTCGCTTCAAATCAATGCGAAGTAGAAGGCTTATCTTCGAATCCAGGCGCATCAAATGGTTTAGCTTCAAATACTTGTGATATACATGATTTAGCTTCAACAGCAATGCGATACAAACTAGTTAGTTTCTAATCCAAGCGAAACACATGATTTAGCTTCAAATCAATGCGAAGTAGAAGGCTTATCTTCAAATCCATGCGAATCAAATTGTTGAGCTTCAAATACTTGGGATATACATGATTCAGCTTCAAGTGCATGCGTAACAAACGAGTTAGCTTCAAATCTATGCAAAACGCATGATTTAGCTTCAAATTCATTCCAAACACATGGTTTAGCGTGATATTCGTGCAAAACAAACGGTTCAGCTTCAAATCCTTTTGATATACATGATTTAGCTTCAACTGCATGTGAAACGAACGTGTTAGCTTCAAAAACAAGAGAAACACTTGATTCAGTTTCAAATAAATGCGAAGTAGATGGCATAGCATCAAATCCATGCGAAACAAATGGTTGAGCTTCAAATACTTGGGATATACATGATTCAGCTTCAAGTGCATGCGTAACAAACGAGTTAGCTTCAAATCTATGCAAAACGCATGATTTAACTTCAAATTCATTCCAAACACATGGTTTAGCGTGATATTCGTGCAAAACAAACGGTTCAGCTTCAAATCCTTTTGATGTACATGATTTAGCTTCAACTGCATGTGAAACGAACGTGTTAGCTTCAAAAACAAGAGAAACACATGATTCAGTTTCAAAAAAAGGCGAAGTAGATGGCATAGCATCAAATCCATGCGAATCAAATGGTTTAGCTTCAAATACTTGTTTGATACATGATCTATCTTCAATTGCATGCGAAACAAACGAGTTAGCTTGAAATCCAAGCGAAGCACATGATTTAGCTTCAAATCAATGCGAAGTAGAAGGCTTATTTTGAAATCCATGCGAATCACCTGGTTTAGCTTCAAATAATTGTGATATACATGATTTAGCTTCAATTGCATTGCGAAACAAACTAGTTAGTCTCAAATCCAAGCGAAACACACGATGTAGCTTCAAATCAATGCGAAGTAGAAGGCTTATCTTCAAATCCATTCGAAACAAGTGGTTCAGCTTCAAATACTGGTGATGTGCATGATTCAGCTTCAACTGCATGCGAAACAAACGAGTTAGCTTCAAATCCATGCGAAACACATGATTTAGCTTCAAATCAATGCGAAGTAGAAGGCTTATCTTCGAATCCATGCGAAACAAATGGTTTAGCTTCAAATACTTGTGATATACATGATTTAGCTTCAAATGCAGGCGAAACAAACGAGTTAGTTTCAAATCGATGCGAAACACATGGTTTGGCTTAAAATCAATGCGAAGCCGATGGCTGATCGTCGAATCCATCCGAAACAAATGGTTTAGCTTCAAATACTTGGGATATGCATGATTTAGCTTCAACTGCATGCGAAAGAAACGAGTTAGCTTCAAATACAAGCGAAACACATGATTCAGCTTCAATTCAATGCGTAGTAGAAGGCTGATCTCCGAATCCACACGAAACAGATTGTTTGGCTTCAAATACTTGTGTTATACATGACTTAGCTTCAACAGCATGCGAAACAAACGTGTTAGCTTCAAATACATGCGAGATACATGATTTAGCTTCAATTCAATGCGATGTAGAAGGCTTATCTTCGAATCCATGCGAAACAGATGGTTTAGTTCAAATATTTGTGATATACATGATTTAGCTTCAACTGCATGCGATACCAAACAGTTAGCTGCAAATACAATTCGAAACACATGATTTAACTTCCAATCAATGTGAAGTAGAAGGCTGATCTCCGAATCCACACGAAACAGATTGTTTAGTTTCAAATACTTGTAATATACATGATTTAGGTTCAAGAGCATGCGAAACAAACGTGTTAGCTTCAAATCCATGTGAAACACATGATTTAGCTTCAATTAAATGCGAAGTAGAAGGCTTATCTTCGAATCCATGCGAAACAAATGGTTTAGCTTCAAATACTTGCGAATATAAGTGATATAGCTTCAAATGCAGGCGACACAAACGAGTTATCTTCAAATCCATGCGAAACACATGATTTATAATCAAATCAATGCGAAGCAGAAGGCTTAGCGTCAAATCCATGCGAAACGAATGGTTTAGCTTCAAATACTTGCGATTATAATCGATATAGCTTCAAATGCAGGTGACACAAGCGAGATAGCTTCAAATCCATGCGAAACACATGATTTAACTTTCAATCAATGTGAAGTAGAAGGCTTAGCTTCAAATCTATGTGAAACAAATGGTTCAGCTTCAAATACTTGTGATATACATGATTTAGATTCAACTTCATGCAAAACCAACGAGTTAGCTTCAAATCCAAGCGAAACACATGATTTAGATTCAAATCAATGCGAAGTAGATGGCTTAGCTTGAAATCCAGCGAAACGAATGATTTAGCTTCAAACACTTGCGGATATCACTGATATAGCTTCAAATGCAGGTGAAACAAACGAGTTAGCTTTAAATCCATGCAAAAGACATGATTTACCTTCAAATCAATGCGAAGTAGAAGGCTTAGTTTGAAATCCAGGCGATTAAAGTTCTTTAGCTTCAAATACTTATGATATACATGATTTAGATTCAACTGCTTGGGAAGCAAACGAGTTAACTTCAAATCCATTCAAAACACATGATTTAGCTTCAAATCCATGCGAAACGCATGATTTAGCTTCAAATCAATGCGAAGTAGAAGGCTGATCTTCGAATCCATGCGAATCAAATGGTTTAGCTTCAAATACTTGTGATATGCGTGATTTTGCTTCAATTGCATGCAAAACCAACGAGTTAGATTCAAATCCAAGCGAAACACATGATTTAGATTCAAATCAATGCGAAATAGAAGGCTTAGCTTCAAATCCAGCGAAACGAATGGTTTAGCTTCAAACACTTGCGAATATCACTGATTTAGCTTCAAATGCAGGTGAAACAAACGACTTAGCTTTAAATCCATGAAAAAGGCATGATTTACCTTCGAATCAATGCGAAGTAGAAGGATTAGTTTGAAATCCATGCGAATAAAGTTCTTTCGCTTCAAATACTTATGATATACATGATTTAGCTTCAACTGCATGCGAAACAAACGACTTAGCTGCAAATCCATGCGAAACACATGATATAGCTTCAAATAAACGCGAATTAGGAGGCTGATCTTCGAATCCATGCGAAACAAATGGTTTAGCTTTAATTATATGTGACATACATGATTTAGCTTCAAATGCATGCGAAAAAAACGAGTTAGCTTCAAATCCATTCAAAACACATGATTTAGATTCAAATCAATGCGAAGTAGAAGGCTGATCTTCGAATCCATGCGAAGCAAATGGTTTAGCTTCAAATACTTGTGATACACTTGAGTTAGCTTCAACAGCATGCGAAACAAACGAGTTAGGTTCAAATCCATGCGAAACACATGATTTAGCATCAAATCAATGCGAATTAGGAGGCTGATCTTCGAATCCATGCGAATCAAATGGTTTAGCTTCAAATACTTGTGATATGCGTGATTTTGCTTCAACTGCATGCGAAAAAAACGAGTCAGCTTCAAATCCATTCAAAACACATGATTTAGCTTCAAATTCATTCGAAAGACATGGTTTAGCGTACTATTCATGGGAATCAAATGGTTCATTTTCAAATACATGTGATATATATGAGTTAGCTTGAAATGCAGGCGAAACCAACGAGTTGGCTTCAAATCCAAGCGAAACACATGATTTAGATTCAAATCAATGCGAAGTAGAAGGCTTAGCTTCAAATCTATGCGAAACAAATGGTTTAGCTTCAATTATATGTGATATACATGATTTAGCTTCAAATGCATGCGAAAAAAACGAGTTAGCTTCAAATCCATTCAAAACACATGATTTAGCATCAAATTCATTCGAAAGACATGGTTTAGCGTACTATTCATGGGAATCAAATGGTTCAGATTCAAATACTTGTGATATACATGATTTAGATTGAAATGCAGGCGAAACAAACGAGTCAGCTTCAAATCCATGCGAAACACATGATTTAGCTTCAAATGAATGCGAAGTATAAGGCTGATCTTCGAATCCATGCGAAACAAATGGTTTCGCTTCAAATACTTGTGACATACTTGATTTAGCTTCAACAGCAAGCGAAACAATCGAGTTAGCTTCAAATCCATGCGAGACACCTGACTTAGCATCAAATCAATGCGAAGTAGAAGGCTTAGTTTCACATCCAGCGAAACGAATGATTTAGCTTCAAATACCTGCGAATATATGTGATATAGCTTCAAATGCAGGCGAAACAAACGAGTTAGCTTTAAATCCATGCAAAAGACATGATTTACCTTCAAATCAATGCGAAGTAGAAGGCTTATTTTGAAATCAATGCGAATCAAGTTCTTTAGCTTCAAATACTTATGATATACATGATTTAGCTTCAACTGCTTGGGAAGCAAACGAGTTAACTTCAAATCCATTCAAAACACATGATTTAGCTTCAAATCCATGCGAAACTCATGATTTAGCTTCAAATCAATGCGAATTAGGAGGCTGATCTTCGAATCCATGCGAAACAAATGGTTTAGCTTCAATTATATGTGATATACATGATTTAGCTTCAACTGCATGCAAAACCAACGAGTTAGCTTCAAATCCAAGCGAAACACATGATTTAGATTCAAATCAATGCGAAGTAGAAGGCTTAGCTTCAAATCCAGCGAAACGAATGATTTCGCTTCAATTATATGTGATATACATGATTTAGCTTCAAATGCAGGCGAAACAAACAAGTTAGCTTCAAATCCAAGCAAAACACATGATTTAGATTCAAATTCATGCGAAACACATGGTTTAGCTTAATATTCATGCGAAACAAATGCTTCAGCTTCAAATACTTGTGATATAGATGATTTAGATTCATCTGCATGCGAAACAAACGACTTAGCTTCAAAGCCATGCGAACCACATGATTTAGCTTCAAATAAACGCGAAGTAGGATGCTGATCTTCGAATCCATGCGAAACAAATGGCTCAGGCTCAAATACTTGTGTTATACTTGATTTAGCTTCAACTGCATGCGAAACAAACAAGTTAGTTTCAAATCCAAGCGAAACACATGATTTAGCTTCAAATTCATGCGAAACACATGATTTAGCTTAATATTAATGCGAAACAAATGCTTCAGCTTCAAATACTTGTGATATAGATGATTTAGCTTCATCTGCATGCGAAACAAACGACTTAGCTTCAAATCCATTCGAAACACATGATTTAGCTTCACATAAACGCGAAGTAGGATGCTGATCTTCGAATCCATGCGAAACAAATGGCTCATTCTCAAATACTTGTGATATACATGATTTAGCTTCAACAGAATGGGAAACAAACGTGTTAGCTTCAAATGCATGCGAAACACATGATTTAGCTTCAAATCAATTCGAAGTAGAAGGGTTATCTTCGAATCGATGCGAAACAAATGGTTTAGCTTCAAACACCTGTGATATACATGATTTAGCTTCAACTGCATCCAAAACAAACGAGTTATCTTTAAATGTATGAGAAACACATGATTTAGCTCCAAATCAATGCGAAGTGGAAGGCTTAGCTTCAAATCCGTGCGAGACACGTGATTTATATTCGAATCATTGCGAAGTAGAAGTCTTAGCTTGAAAACCCTGCCAATCAAACGGTTTAGCTTCAAATACTTGTGATATACATGGTCCAGCTTCAAGTTCATGCGAAACAAACGAATTAGCTTTAAGTCCATGCGAAACACAGGGTTTAGCTTCAAATCAATACGAGGTAGATGGCTGATCTTCGAATCCATGCGAAACAAATGGTTTAGCTTCAATTACTTGTTTGATACATCATTCAGCTTGAACTGCATGCGAAACAAACGAGTTAGTTATAAATCCATGCGAAGCACATGATTTAGCTTAAAATCAATGCGAAGTAGAGGGGCTTATCTTCAAATACATGCGAAACAAATGGTTTAGCTTCAAATACTTGTTTTATACATGATTTAGCTTCAACTGCATGCGAAACAAACGAGTTAGCTTCAAATCCAAGCGAAAAACATGAGTTAGCATCAAGTCAACACGAAGTTGAAGGCTTAGCTTCAAATCCATGCGAAACAAATGGTTTAGCTTCAAATACTGGTTTTATACATGATTTAGCTTCAACTGCATGCGAGACAATCGAGTTAGCTTCAAATCCAGCGAAACACATGAATTAGCTTCAAATCAATGCGAAGTAGAAGGCTTATCTTCAAATCCATGCGAAACAAGTGGTTCAGCTTCAAATACTTGTGATATACATGATTTAGCTTCAACAGCATGCGAAGCAGACGAGTTAGATTCAAATCCATGCGAAACATATGATTTAGCTTCAAATCAATGCGATGTGGAAGGCTTACCTTCGAATCCATGCGAAACGAATAGTTTAGCTTCAAATACTTGTGATATACATGATTTAGTTCCAACAACATGCGAAACAAACGAGTTAGCTTCAAATCCATGCGAAACACATAATTTAGATTAAAATCAATGCGAAGTAGAAGGCTTATCTTCAAATCCATGCGAAACAAGTGGTTCAGCTTCAAATACTTGTGATGTGCATGATTTAGTTTCAAATGCAAGCGAAACGAACGAGTTAGCTTCAAATCCATGCGAAACACATAATTTAGATTAAAATCAATGCGAAGTAGAAGGCTTATCTTCAAATCCATGCGAAACAAGTGGTTCAGCTTCAAATACTTGTGATGTGCATGATTTAGTTTCAAATGCAAGCGAAACGAACGAGTTAGCTTCAAATCCATGCGAAACACATGATTTAGCCTCTTATCAATGCGAAGTAGAAGGCTGTTCTCCGAATCCTTGCGAAACAAATTGTTTAGTTTCAAATATTTGTGATATACATGATTTAGCTTCAACTGCATTGCGAAACAAACTAGTTAGTTTCAAATTCAAGCGAAACACATGATTTAGCATCTAATCAATGAGAAGTAGAATGCTCATCTTCGCAATCCATGCGAAGCAAATGGTTTAGCTTCAAATACTTGTGATACACTTGATTTAGCTTCAACTGCATGCTAGACAAACGAGTTAACTTCAAATCCATGCGAAACAAATGATTTAGCTTCAAATCAATGCGATGTGGAAGGCTAATCTTTGAATCCATGCGAAGCAAATTGTTTAGCTTCAAATACTTGTGATACACTTAATTTAGCTTCAACAGCATGCGAAACAAACGAGTTAGATTCAAATCCATGCAAAACACATGATTTAGCTTCAAATCAATGCGAAATAGATGGATTATCTTCGAATCCATGCGAAACAAATGGTTTAACTTCAAATACTTGTGATATACATGATCTAGCTTCAACAGCATGCGAAGCAAACGAGTTATCTTCAAATCCAAGCGAAACACATGATTTATCTTCAAATCAATGCTAAGTAGAAAGCTTAGCTTCAAATCCATGGGAATCAAATGGTTTAGCTTCAAATACTTGTGATAAACATAATTTAGCTTCAACTGCTAGAGAAAAAACGAATTAGCTTCAAATCCAAGCGAAACACATGATTTAGCCTCAAATCAATGCGAAGTAGAAGGCTTAGCTTCGAATAAATGCGAAACAAATGGTTTAGCTTCAAATACTTGTGATATACATGATTTAGCTTCAACAACATGCGAAACAAACGAGTTAGCTTCAAGTCCAAGCAAAAACATGATTTAGCATCAAGTCAACGTGAAGTTGATGGCTTAGCTTCAAATCCATGCGAAACGAATGATTTAGCTTCACATACTTGTGAATATAAGTGATATAGCTTCAAATGTAGGCGAAACAAACGAGTTAGCATCAAACCCATGCGAAACACATGATTTAGCTTCTAATCAATGAGAAGTAGAAGGCTGATCTTCGTATCCATGCGAAACAAATGATTTAACTTCATATACTTGTGATATACATGATTTAGCTTCAACAGCATGCGAAATGAACGAGTTAGATTCAAATCAATGCGAAACACATGATTTAGCTTCAAATCAATGCGAAGTAGAAGTGTTATTTTCGAATCCATGCGAAACAAATGGTTTAGCTGCAAATACTTGTGATATACATGATTTAGCTTCAACTGCATACGAAAAAAAAGAGTTAGCTTCAAATCCATGCGAAACATATGATTTAACTTCAAATCAATGCGAAGTAGAAGGCTGATCTTCGAATCCATGCGAAGCAAATTGTTTAGCTTCAAATACTTGTGATACACTTGAGTTAGCTTCAACAGCATGCGAAACAAACGAGTTAGCTTCAAATCCATGCGAAACACATGATTTAGCATCAAATCAATGCGAAGTGGAAGGCTTATCTTCGAATCCATGCGAAACAAATGGATTAGCTTCATATACTTGTGATATACATGATTTAGCTTCAACAGCATGCGAAACAAACGAGTTAGCTTCAAATCCATGCGAAACACATGATTTAGCTTCAAATCAATGCGAAGTAGGAGGCATATCTTCGATTCCTTGCGATACAAATGGTTTAGCTTCAAATACTTGTGATATACATGATTTAGCTTCAACAGCATGCGAAACAAACGAGTTAGCTTCAAATCCATGCGAAACACATGATTTAGCTTCGAATCAATGCGAAGTAGAAGGGTTATCTTCGAATCCATGCGAAACAAATGGTTTAACTTCAAATACTTGTGATATACATGATTTAGCTTCAACAGCATGCGAAGCAAACGAGTTATCTTCAAATCCAAGCGAAACACATGATTTAGCCTCAAATCAATGCGAAGTAGAAGGCTTAGCTTCAAATCCATGGTAATCAAATGGTTTAGCTTCAAATACTTGTGATACACTTGATTTAGCTTCAACTGCATGCGAAACAAACGACTTAGCTTGAAATCCATGCGAAACAAATGACTTAGCATCAAATCAATGCGAAGTAGAAGGCTGACCTTCGAATCCATGCGAAGCAAATGGTTTTGCTTCAAATACTTGTGATATAAATGATTTAGTTTCAACAGCATGCGAAACAAACTAGTTAGCTTCGAATCCATGCGAAACAAATGGTTTAACTTCAAATACTTGTGATATACATGATTTAGCTTCAACAGCAAGCGAAGCAAATGAGTTATCTTCAAATCCAAACGAAACACATGATTTATCTTCAAATCAATGCTAAGTAGAAAGCTTAGCTTCAAATCCATGGGAATAAAATGGTTTAGCTTCAAATACTTGTGATATACATGATTTAGCTTCAACTGCTAGCGAAAAAACGAATCAGCTTCAAATCCAAGCGAAACACATGATTTAGCCTCAAATCAATGCGAAGTAGAAGGCTTAGCTTCGAATAAATGCGAAGCAAATTGTTTAGCTTCAAATACTTGTGATACACTTGATTTAGCTTCAACAGCATGCGAAACAAACGAGTTAACTTCAAGTCCAAGCGAAAATCATGATTTATCATCAAGTCAACGCGAAGTTGACGGCTTAGCTTCAAATCCACACGAAACGAATGATTTAGATCCAGATACTTGTGAATATAAGTGATATAGCTTCAAATGCAGGCGAAACAAACGAGTTAGCTTCAAACCCATGCGAAACACATGATTTAGCATCTAATCAATGAGAAGTAGAAGGCTGATCTTCGTATGCAGGCGAAACAAATGGATTAGCTTCATATACTTGTTATATACATGATTTAGCCTCAACAGCATGCGAAATAAACGAGTTAGATTCAAATCAATGCGAAGTATAAGGGTTATCTTCGAATTCATGCGAAACAAATGGTTTAGCTGCAAATACTTGTGATATACATGATTTAGCTTCAACTGCATGCGAAGAAAACGAGTTAACTTCAAGTCCAAGCGAAAAACATGATTTAGCTTCAAATCAATGCGAAGTAGAAGGGTTATCTTCGAATCCATGCGAAACAAATGGTTCAGCTTCAAATACTTGTGATATACATGATTCAGCTTCAACTGCATGCGAAACAAACGAGTTAGATTCAAATCCATGCTAAACACATGATTTAGCTTCAAATCAATGCGAAGTAGAAGTGTTATCTTCGAATCCATGCGAAACAAATGGTTTAGCTCCAAATACTTGTGATACACTTGATTTAGCTTCAACAGCGTGCGAAATAAACGAGTTAGCTTCAAATCCATGCGAAACACATGATTTAGCTACAAATCAATGCTAAGTAGAAAGCTTAGCTTCAAATCCATGGGAATCAAATGGTTTAGCTTCAAATACTTGTGATATACATGATTCAGCTTCAACTCCATGCGAAACAAACGTGTTAGCTTAAAATCCATGCGGAACACATGATTTAGCTTCAAATCAATGCGAAGTAGAAGGCTGATCTTCGAATCCATGCGAAGCAAATTGTTTAGCTTCAAATACTTGAGATACACTTGATTTAGCTTCAACAGCATGCGAAACAAACGAGTTAGATTCAAATCCATGCAAAACACATGATTTAGCTTCAAATCAATGCGAAATAGATGGATTATCTTCGAATCCATGCGAAACAAATGGTTTAACTTCAAATACTTGTGATATACATGATCTAGCTTCAACAGCATGCGAAGCAAACGAGTTATCTTCAAATCCAAGCGAAACACATGATTTATCTTCAAATCAATGCAAAGTAGAAAGCTTAGCTTCAAATCGATGGGAATCAAATGGTTTAGCTTCAAATACTTGTGATAAACATAATTTAGCTTCAACTGCTAGCGAAAAAACGAATTAGCTTCAAATCCAAGCGAAACACATGATTTAGCCTCAAATCAATGCGAAGTAGAAGGCTTAGCTTCGAATAAATGCGAAACAAATGGTTTAGCTTCAAATACTTGTGATATACATGATTTAGCTTCAACAACATGCGAAACAAACGAGTTAGCTTCAAGTCCAAGCAAAAACATGATTTAGCATCAAGTCAACGTGAAGTTGATGGCTTAGCTTCAAATCCATGCGAAACGAATGATTTAGCTTCATATACTTGTGAATATAAGTGATATAGCTTCAAATGTAGGCGAAACAAACGAGTTAGCTTCAAACCCATGCGAAACACATGATTTAGCTTCTAATCAATGAGAAGTAGAAGGCTGATCTTCGTATCCATGCGAAACAAATGGTTTAACTTCAAATACTTGTGATATACATGATTTAGCTTCAACTGCATGCGAAGCAAACGAGTTAACTTCAAGGCCAAGCGAAAAACATGATTTAGCTTCAAATCAATGCGAAGTAGAAGGGTTATCTTCGAATCCATGCGAAACAAATGGTTCAGCTTCAAATACTTGTGATATACATGATTCAGCTTCAACTGCATGCGAAACAAACGAGTTAGATTCAAATCCATGCTAAACACACGATTTAGCTTCAAATCAATGCGAAATAGATGGATTATCTTCGAATCCATGAGAAACAAATGGTTTAACTTCAAATACTTGTGATATACATGATTTAGCTTCAACAGCATGCGAAGCAAACGAGTTATCTTCAAATCCAAGCGAAACACATGATTTATCTTCAAATCAATGCTAAGTAGAAAGCTTAGCTTCAAATCCATGCGAAACGAAAGATTTAGCTTCACATACTTGTGAATATAAGTGATATAGCTTCAAATGCAGGCGAAACAAACGAGTTAGCTTCAAACCCATGCGAAACACATGACTTAGCATCTAATCAATGCAAAGTAGAAGGCTAATCTTCGAATCCATGCGAAACAAATGATATAGCTTCAAATACTTGTGATACACTTGATCTAGCTTCAACAGCATGCGAAACAAACGAGTTAGCTTCAAATCCATGCGAAACACATGATTTAGCTTCAAATCAATGCGAAGTAGGAGGCATATCTTCGATTCCTTGCGATACAAATGGTTTAGCTTCAAATACTTGTGATATACATGATTTAGCTTCAACAGCATGCGAAACAAACGAGTTAGCTTCAAATCCATGCGAAACACATGATTTAGCTTCAAATCAATGCGATGTGGAAGGCTTACCTTCGAATCCATGCGAAACGAATAGTTTAGCTTCAAATACTTGTGATATACATGATTTAGTTCCAACAACATGCGAAACAAACGAGTTAGCTTCAAATCCATGCGAAACACATAATTTAGATTAAAATCAATGCGAAGTAGAAGGCTTATCTTCGAAACCATGCGAAACGAATAGTTTAGCTTCAAATACTTGTGATATTCATGATTCAGCTTCAACTGCATGCGAAACAAACGAGTTAGCTTCAAATCCATGCGAAACACATGATTTAGCATCAAATCAATGCGATGTGGAAGGCTTATCTTCGAATCCATGCGAAACAAATGGTTTAGCTTCATATACTTGTGATATACATGATTTAGCTTCAACAGCATGCGAAATGAACGAGTTAGATTCAAATCCATGCGAAACACATGATTTAGCTTCAAATCAATGCGAAGTAGAAGTGTTATTTTCGAATCCAAGCGAAACAAATGGTTTAGCTGCAAATACTTGTGATATACATGATTTAGCTTCAACTGCATACGAAAAAAAAGAGTTAGCTTCAAATCCATGCGAAACATATGATTTAACTTCAAATCAATGCGAAGTAGAAGGCTGATCTTCGAATCCATGCGAAGCAAATGGTTTAGCTTCAAATACTTGTGATACACTTGAGTTAGCTTCAACAGCGTGCGAAACAAACGAGTTAGGTTCAAATCCATGCGAAACACATGATTTAGCATCAAATCAATGCGAAGTGGAAGGCTTATCTTCGAATCCATGCGAAACAAATGGTTTAGCTTCATATACTTGTGATATACATGATTTAGCTTCAACAGCATGCGAAATGAACGAGTTAGCTTCAAATCCATGCGAAACACATGATTTAGCATCAAATCAATGCGATGTGGAAGGCTTATCTTCGAATCCATGCGAAACAAATGGTTTAGCTTCATATACTTGTGATATACATGATTTAGCTTCAACAGCATGCGAAATGAACGAGTTAGATTCAAATCCATGCGAAACACATGATTTAGCTTCAAATCAATGCGAAGTAGAAGTGTTATTTTCGAATCCATGCGAAACAAATGGTTTAGCTGCAAATACTTGTGATATACATGATTTAGCTTCAACTGCATACGAAAAAAAAGAGTTAGCTTCAAATCCATGCGAAACATATGATTTAACTTCAAATCAATGCGAAGTAGAAGGCTGATCTTCGAATCCATGCGAAGCAAATGGTTTAGCTTCAAATACTTGTGATACACTTGAGTTAGCTTCAACAGCGTGCGAAACAAACGAGTTAGGTTCAAATCCATGCGAAACACATGATTTAGCATCAAATCAATGCGAAGTGGAAGGCTTATCTTCGAATCCATGCGAAACAAATGGTTTAGCTTCATATACTTGTGATATACATGATTTAGCTTCAACAGCATGCGAAATGAACGAGTTAGATTCAAATCCATGCGAAACACATGATTTAGCTTCAAATCAATGCGAAGTAGAAGTGTTATCTTCGAATCCATGCGAAACAAATGGTTTTGCTGCAAATACTTGTGATATACATGATTTAGCTTCAACTGCATACGAAAAAAAAGAGTTAGCTTCAAATCCATGCGAAACATATGATTTAACTTCAAATCAATGCGAAGTAGAAGGCTGATCTTCGAATCCATGCGAAACAAATGGTTTAGCTTCAAATACTTGTGAAATACATAATTTAGCTTCAACTGCATGCGAAACAAACGAATTATCTTCAAATCCTTGCGAAACACATGATTTAGATTAAAATCAATGCGCAGTAGAAGGCTTATCTTCGAATCCGTGCGAAGCAAATGGTTTAGCTTCAAATACTTGTGATACATTTGATTTAGCTTCAACAGCATGCGAAACAAACGAGTTAGCTTCAAATCCATGCGAAACACATGATTTAGATTAAAATCAATGCGGAGTAGAAGGCTTATCTTCGAATCCGTGCGAAACAAATGGTTGAGCTTCAAATACTTGTTATACATTTGATTCAGCTTCCACAGCATGCGAAACAAACGATTTATCTTCAAATACATGCGAAACGTATGATTTAGCTTCAAATCAATGCGAAGTAGAATGGTTATCTTCGAATCCAAGCGTAACAAATGGTTTACCTTGATACACCTGTGATATACATGATCTAGCTTCAACAGCATGCGAAGCAAACGAGTTATCTTCAAATCCAAGCGAAACACATGATTTATCTTCAAATCAATGCTAAGTAGAAAGCTTAGCTTCAAATCCATGGGAATCAAATGGTTTAGCTTCAAAAACTTGTGATATACATAATTCAGCTTCAACTGCATGCGAAACAAACGTGTTAGCTTCAAATCCATGCGAAACACATGATTTAGATTAAAATCAATGCGAAGTAGAAGGCTTATTTTCGAATCCATGGGAAACAAATGGTTTAGCTTCAAATACTTGTGAAATACATGATTTAGCTTCAACTGCATGCGAAACAAACGAGTTAGCTTAAAATCCATGCGAAACACATGATTTAGCTTCAAATCAATGCGAAGAAGAAGGCTGATCTTCGAATCCATGCGTAACAAATGGTTTAGCTTCAAATACTTGTGATACACTTGGTTTAGCTTCAACAGCATGCGAAGCAAACGAGTTAGCTTCAAATCCATGCGAATCAAATGTTTTAGCTTCAAATACTTGTGATATACATGATTTATCTTCAACACCTAGCAAAAAAAAACGAGTTAGCTTCAAATCCATGCGAAACACATGATTTGCTTCAAATCAATGCGAAGTAGATGAATTATCTTCGAATCCATGCGAAACAAATGGCTTAACTTCAAATACTTGTGATATACATGATTCAGCTTCAACTGCATGCGAAACAAACGAGTTAGCTTCAAATCCATGCGAAACACATGATTTAGCTTCAAATCAATGCGAAGTAGAAGGGGTATCTTCGTATCGATGCGAAACAAATGGTTTAGCTGCAAATACTTGTGATATACGTGATTTAGCTTCAACTGCATGCGAAACAAACGAGTTAACTTCGAATCCATGCGAAACGAATGGGTTAGCTGCAAATACTTGTGATATACATGATTTAGCTTCAACTGCATGCGAAACAAACGAGTTAACTTCAAATCCATGCGAAACACATGAGTTAGCTTCAAATCAATGCGAAGTGGAAGGCTTATCTTCGAATCCATGCGAAACAAATGGTTTAGCTTCAAAAACTTGTGATATACATAATTCAGCTTCAACTGCATGCGAAACAAACGTGTTAGCTTCAAATCCATGCGAAACACATGATTTAGATTAAAATCAATGCGAAGTAGAAGGCTTATCTTCGAATCCATGCGAAACAAATGGTTTAGCTTCAAATACATGTGATATACATGATTTAGCTTCAACTGCATGCGAAACAAACGAGTTAACTTCAAATCCATGCGAAACACATGAGTTAGCTTCAAATCAATGCGAAGTGGAAGGCTTATCTTCGTATCGATGCGAAACAAATGGTTTAGCCGCAAATACTTGTGATATACGTGATTTAGCTTCAACTGCATGCGAAACAAACGAGTTAACTTCGAATCCATGCGAAACGAATGGGTTAGCTGCAAATACTTGTGATATACATGATTTAGCTTGAACTGCATGCGAAACAAACGAGTTAACTTCAAATCCATGCGAAACACATGAGTTAGATTCAAATCAATGCGAAGTGGAAGGCTTATCTTCGAATCCATGCGAAACAAATGGTTTAGCTCCAAAAACTTGTGATATACATAATTCAGCTTCACCTGCATGCGAAACAAACGTGTTAGCTTCAAATCCATGCGAAACACATGATTTAGATTAAAATCAATGCGAAGTAGAAGGCTAATCTTCGAATCCATGCGAAACAAATGATATAGCTTCAAATACTTGTGATACACTTGATCTAGCTTCAACAGCATGCGAAACAAACGAGTTAGCTTCAAATCCATGCGAAACACATGATTTAGCTTCAAATCAATGCGAAGTAGGAGGCATATCTTCGATTCCTTGCGATACAAATGGTTTAGGTTCAAATACTTGTGATATACATGATTTAGCTTCAACAGCATGCGAAACAAACGAGTTAGCTTCAAATCCATGCGAAACACATGATTTAGCTTCAAATCAATGCGAAGTAGAAGGGTTATCTTCGAATCCATGCGAAACAAATGGTTTAGCTTCAAATACTTGTGATATACATGATTCAGCTTCAACTGCATGCGAAACAAACGAGTTAGATTCAAATCCATGCTAAACACATGATTTAGCTTCAAATCAATGCGAAATAGATGGATTATCTTCGAATCAATGCGAAACAAATGGTTTAACTTCAAATACTTGTGATATACATGATTTAGCTTCAACAGCATGCGAAGCAGACGAGTTAGATTCAAATCCATGCGAAACACATGATTTAGCTTCAAATCAATGCGATGTGGAAGGCTTACCTTCGAATCCATGCGAAACGAATAGTTTAGCTTCAAATACTTGTGATATACATGATTTAGTTCCAACAACATGCGAAACAAACGAGTTAGCTTCAAATCCATGCGAAACACATAATTTAGATTAAAATCAATGCGAAGTAGAAGGCTTATCTTCGAAACCATGCGAAACGAATAGTTTAGCTTCAAATACTTGTGATATTCATGATTCAGCTTCAACTGCATGCGAAACAAACGAATTATCTTCAAATCCTTGCGAAACACATGATTTAGATTAAAATCAATGCGCAGTAGAAGGCTTATCTTCGAATCCGTGCGAAGCAAATGGTTTAGCTTCAAATACTTGTGATACATTTGATTTAGCTTCAACAGCATGCGAAACAAACGAGTTAGCTTCAAATCCATGCGAAACACATGATTTAGATTAAAATCAATGCGGAGTAGAAGGCTTATCTTCGAATCCGTGCGAAACAAATGGTTGAGCTTCAAATACTTGTTATACATTTGATTCAGCTTCCACAGCATGCGAAACAAACGATTTATCTTCAAATACATGCGAAACGTATGATTTAGCTTCAAATCAATGCGAAGTAGAATGGTTATCTTCGAATCCAAGCGTAACAAATGGTTTACCTTGATACACCTGTGATATACATGATCTAGCTTCAACAGCATGCGAAGCAAACGAGTTATCTTCAAATCCAAGCGAAACACATGATTTATCTTCAAATCAATGCTAAGTAGAAAGCTTAGCTTCAAATCCATGGGAATCAAATGGTTTAGCTTCAAATACTTGTGATAAACATAATTTAGCTTCAACTGCATGCGAAACAAACGAGTTAACTTCAAAGCCATGCGAAACACATGATTTAGATTCAAATCAATGCGAAGTAGAAGGCTTATCTTCGAATCCATGCGAAACAAATTGTTTAGCTTCAAAAACTTGTGATATACATAATTCAGCTCCAACTGCATGCGAAACAAACGTGTTAGCTTCAAATCCATGCGAAACACATGATTTAGATTAAAATCAATGCGAAGTAGAAGGCTTATCTTCGAATCCATGCGAAACAAATGGTTTAGCTTCAAATACTTGTGAAATACATGATTTAGCTTCAACTGCATGCGAAACAAACGAGTTAGCTTAAAATCCATGCGAAACACATGATTTAGCTTCAAATCAATGCGAAGAAGAAGGCTGATCTTCGAATCCATGCGTAACAAATGGTTTAGCTTCAAATACTTGTGATACACTTGGTTTAGCTTCAACAGCATGCGAAGCAAACGAGTTAGCTTCAAATCCATGCGAATCAAATGTTTTAGCTTCAAATACTTGTGATATACATGATTTATCTTCAACACCTAGCAAAAAAAACGAGTTAGCTTCAAATCCATGCGAAACACATGATTTGCTTCAAATCAATGCGAAGTAGATGAATTATCTTCGAATCCAAGCGAAACAAATGGCTTAACTTCAAATACTTGTGATATACATGATTCAGCTTCAACTGCATGCGAAACAAACGAGTTAGCTTCAAATCCATGCGAAACACATGATTTAGCTTCAAATCAATGCGAAGTAGAAGGGGTATCTTCGTATCGATGCGAAACAAATGGTTTAGCTGCAAATACTTGTGATATACGTGATTTAGCTTCAACTGCATGCGAAACAAACGAGTTAACTTCGAATCCATGCGAAACGAATGGGTTAGCTGCAAATACTTGTGATATACATGATTTAGCTTCAACTGCATGCGAAACAAACGAGTTAACTTCAAATCCATGCGAAACACATGAGTTAGCTTCAAATCAATGCGAAGTGTAAGGCTTATCTTCGAATCCATGCGAAACAAATGGTTTAGCTTCAAAAACTTGTGATATACATAATTCAGCTTCAACTGCATGCGAAACAAACGTGTTAGCTTCAAATCCATGCGAAACACATGATTTAGATTAAAATCAATGCGAAGTAGAAGGCTTATCTTCGAATCCATGCGAAACAAATGGTTTAGCTTCAAATACATGTGATATACATGATTTAGCTTCAACTGCATGCGAAACAAACGAGTTAACTTCAAATCCATGCGAAACACATGAGTTAGCTTCAAATCAATGCGAAGTGGAAGGCTTATCTTCGTATCGATGCGAAACAAATGGTTTAGCTGCAAATACTTGTGATATACGTGATTTAGCTTCAACTGCATGCGAAACAAACGAGTTAACTTCGAATCCATGCGAAACGAATGGGTTAGCTGCAAATACTTGTGATATACATGATTTAGCTTGAACTGCATGCGAAACAAACGAGTTAACTTCAAATCCATGCGAAACACATGAGTTAGCTTCAAATCAATGCAAAGTGGAAGGCTTATCTTCGAATCCATGCGAAACAAATGGTTTAGCTCCAAAAACTTGTGATATACATAATTCAGCTTCACCTGCATGCGAAACAAACGTGTTAGCTTCAAATCCATGCGAAGCACATGATCTAGATTAAAATCAATGCGAAGTAGAAGGCTTATCTTCGAATCCATGCGAAACAAATGGTTTAGCTTCAAATACTTGTGAAATACATGATTTAGCTTCAACTGCATGCGAAACAAACGAGTTAGCTTAAAATCCATGCGAAACACATGATTTAGCTTCAAATCAATGCGAAGAAGAAGGCTGATCTTCGAATCCATGCGTAACAAATGGTTTAGCTTCAAATACTTGTGATACACTTGGTTTAGCTTCAACAGCATGCGAAACAAACGAGTTAGCTTCAAATCCATGCGAAACACATGAGTTAGCTTCAAATCAATGCGAAGTGGAAGGCTTATCTTCGTATCGATGCGAAACAAATGGTTTAGCTGCAAATACTTGTGATATACGTGATTTAGCTTCAACTGCATGCGAAACAAACGAGTTAACTTCGAATCCATGCGAAACGAATGGGTTAGCTGCAAATACTTGTGATATACATGATTTAGCTTCAACTGCATGCGAAACAAACGAGTTAACTTCAAATCCATGCGAAACACATGAGTTAGCTTCAAATCAATGCGAAGTGGAAGGCTTATCTTCGAATCCATGCGAAACAAATGGTTTAGCTCCAAAAACTTGTGATATACATAATTCAGCTTCAACTGCATGCGAAACAAACGTGTTAGCTTCAAATCCATGCGAAACACATGATTTAGATTAAAATCAATGCGAAGAAGAATGCTGATCTTCGAATCCATACGTAACAAATGGTTTAGCTTCAAATACTTGTGATACACTTGGTTTAGCTTCAACAGCATGCGAAACAAACGAGTTAGCTTCAAATCCATGCGAATCAAATGTTTTAGCTTCAAATACTTGTGATATACATGATTTATCTTTAACACCTAGCAAAAAAAACGAGTTAGCTTCAAATCCATGCGAAACACATGATTTAGCTTCAAATCAATGCGAAGTAGATGGATTATCTTCGAATCCATGCGAAACAAATGGCTTAACTCCAAATACTTGTAATGTACATGATTCAGCTTCAACTGCATCCGAAACAAACGAGTTAGATTCAAATCCATGCGAAACACATGATTTAGCTTCAAATGAATGCGAAGTAGATGGGTTATCTTCGTATCGATGCGAAACAAATGGTTTAGCTGCAAATACTTGTGATGTACATGATTTAGCTTCAACTCCATGCGAAACAAACGTGTTAGCTTAAAATCCATGCGGAACACATGATTTAGCTTCAAATCAATGCGAAGTAGAAGTGTTATTTTCGAATCCATGCGAAACAAATGGTTTAGCTGCAAATACTTGTGATATACATGATTTAGCTTCAACTGCATACGAAAAAAAAGAGTTAGCTTCAAATCCATGCGAAACATATGATTTAACTTCAAATCAATGCGAAGTAGAAGGCTGATCTTCGAATCCATGCGAAGCAAATGGTTTAGCTTCAAATACTTGTGATACACTTGAGTTAGCTTCAACAGCGTGCGAAACAAACGAGTTAGGTTCAAATCCATGCGAAACACATGATTTAGCATCAAATCAATGCGAAGTGGAAGGCTTATCTTCGAATCCATGCGAAACAAATGGTTTAGCTTCATATACTTGTGATATACATGATTTAGCTTCAACAGCATGCGAAATGAACGAGTTAGATTCAAATCCATGCGAAACACATGATTTAGCTTCAAATCAATGCGAAGTAGAAGTGTTATCTTCGAATCCATGCGAAACAAATGGTTTTGCTGCAAATACTTGTGATATACATGATTTAGCTTCAACTGCATACGAAAAAAAAGAGTTAGCTTCAAATCCATGCGAAACATATGATTTAACTTCAAATCAATGCGAAGTAGAAGGCTGATCTTCGAATCCATGCGAAACAAATGGTTTAGCTTCAAATACTTGTGAGATACATAATTTAGCTTCAACTGCATGCGAAACAAACGAATTATCTTCAAATCCTTGCGAAACACATGATTTAGATTAAAATCAATGCGCAGTAGAAGGCTTATCTTCGAATCCGTGCGAAGCAAATGGTTTAGCTTCAAATACTTGTGATACATTTGATTTAGCTTCAACAGCATGCGAAACAAACGAGTTAGCTTCAAATCCATGCGAAACACATGATTTAGATTAAAATCAATGCGGAGTAGAAGGCTTATCTTCGAATCCGTGCGAAACAAATGGTTGAGCTTCAAATACTTGTTATACATTTGATTCAGCTTCCACAGCATGCGAAACAAACGATTTATCTTCAAATTCATGCGAAACGTATGATTTAGCTTCAAATCAATGCGAAGTAGAATGGTTATCTTCGAATCCAAGCGTAACAAATGGTTTACCTTGATACACCTGTGATATACATGATCTAGCTTCAACAGCATGCGAAGCAAACGAGTTATCTTCAAATCCAAGCGAAACACATGATTTATCTTCAAATCAATGCTAAGTAGAAAGCTTAGCTTCAAATCCATGGGAATCAAATGGTTTAGCTTCAAATACTTGTGATAAACATAATTTAGCTTCAACTGCATGCGAAACAAACGAGTTAACTTCAAAGCCATGCGAAACACATGATTTAGATTCAAATCAATGCGAAGTAGAAGGCTTATCTTCGAATCCATGCGAAACAAATTGTTTAGCTTCAAAAACTTGTGATATACATGATTTAGCTTCAACTGCATACGAAAAAAAAGAGTTAGCTTCAAATCCATGCGAAACACATGATTTAGCCTCAAATCAATGCGAAGTAGAAGGCTAATCTTCGAATCCATGCCAAACAAATGATATAGCTTCAAATACTTGTGATATACATGATTTAGCTTCAACTGCATGCGAAACAAACGAGTTAGCTTCAAGTCCAAACGAAACACATGATTTATCTTCCATGCATTGCTTAGTAGAAGGTTTAACTACAAATCCATGCGATTCAAGTGATTTAGGTTAAAATACTTGCTATATAATGGATTTAGCTTCAACTGGAAGCGAGACAAACGAGTTAGCTTCACATTCATGCGAAACACATGATTTAGATTCAAATCAATGCGAGGTAAAAGCTTTGTCTTCAAATCCATGCGAAACAAATGATTTAGCTTCAAATACTTTCGATATAAATGATTTAGATTCAACTGCATGCGAAACAAACGAGTTAACTTCAAATCCATGCGAAACACATGATTTAGTTTCAAATCAATGCGAAGTAGAAGACTGACCTTCAAATCCATGTGAAACGAATAGTTTAGCTTCCAAAACTTTTGATATACATGATTTAGCTTCAGCAGCATGCGAAACAAACGAGTTAGCTTCAAATCCATGCGAAACACATGATTTAGCTTCAAGTCAATGCGAATTAGAAGGGTTATCTTGGAATCCATGCGAAACGTATGATATAGCTTCAAATACCTGTGATATACATTATTTAGCTTCAACAGCATCCGAAACAAACGAGTTAGATTCAAATCCATGCGAAACACATGATTTAGCTTCAAATGAATGCGATGTAGAAGGGTTATCTTCGTATCGATGCGAAACAAATGGTTTAGCTGCAAATACTTGTGATGTACATGATTCAGCTTCAACTGCATGCGAAACAAACGAGTTAGCTTCAAATCCATGCGAAACACATGATTTAGATTAAAATCAATGCGAAGTAGAAGGCTTATCTTCGAATCCATGCGAAACAAATGGTTTAGCTTCAAATACTTGTGATATACATGATTTAGCTTCAACTCCATGCGAAACAAACGTGTTAGCTTAAAATCCATGCGGAACACATGATTTAGCTTCAAATCAATGCGAAGTAGAAGGCTGATCTTCGAATCCATGCGAAGCAAATTGTTTAGCTTCAAATACTTGTGATACACTTGATTTAGCTTCAACAGCATGCGAAACAAACGAGTTAGATTCAAATCCATGCAAAACACATGATTTAGCTTCAAATCAATGCGAAATAGATGGATTATCTTCGAATCCATGCGAAACAAATGGTTTAACTTCAAATACTTGTGATATACATGATCTAGCTTCAACAGCATGCGAAGCAAACGAGTTATCTTCAAATCCAAGCGAAACACATGATTTATCTTCAAATCAATGCTAAGTAGAAAGCTTAGCTTCAAATCGATGGGAATCAAATGGTTTAGCTTCAAATACTTGTGATAAACATAATTTAGCTTCAACTGCTAGCGAAAAAACGAATTAGCTTCAAATCCAAGCGAAACACATGATTTAGCCTCAAATCAATGCGAAGTAGAAGGCTTAGCTTCGAATAAATGCGAAACAAATGGTTTAGCTTCAAATACTTGTGATATACATGATTTAGCTTCAACAACATGCGAAACAAACGAGTTAGCTTCAAGTCCAAGCAAAAACATGATTTAGCATCAAGTCAACGTGAAGTTGATGGCTTAGCTTCAAATCCATGCGAAACGAATGATTTAGCTTCATATACTTGTGAATATAAGTGATATAGCTTCAAATGTAGGCGAAACAAACGAGTTAGCTTCAAACCCATGCGAAACACATGATTTAGCTTCTAATCAATGAGAAGTAGAAGGCTGATCTTCGTATCCATGCGAAACAAATGGTTTAACTTCAAATACTTGTGATATACATGATTTAGCTTCAACTGCATGCGAAGCAAACGAGTTAACTTCAAGGCCAAGCGAAAAACATGATTTAGCTTCAAATCAATGCGAAGTAGAAGGGTTATCTTCGAATCCATGCGAAACAAATGGTTCAGCTTCAAATACTTGTGATATACATGATTCAGCTTCAACTGCATGCGAATCAAACGAGTTAGATTCAAATCCATGCTAAACACATGATTTAGCTTCAAATCAATGCGAAATAGATGGATTATCTTCGAATCCATGCGAAACAAATGGTTTAGCTCCAAATACTTGTGATACACTTGATTTAGCTTCAACAGCGTGCGAAATAAACGAGGTAGCTTCCAATCCATGCAAAACACATGATCTAGCATCTAATCAATGCGAAGTAGGAGGCTGATATTCGAATCCATGCGAAGCAAATTGTTTAGCTCCAAATACTTGTGATACACTTGATTTAGCTTCAACAGCGTGCGAAATAAACGAGTTAGCTTCAAATCCATGCGAAACACATGATTTAGCTACAAATCAATGCTAAGTAGAAAGCTTAGCTTCAAATCCATGGGAATCAAATGGTTTAGCTTCAAATACTTGTGATATACATGATTCAGCTTCAACTGCTAGCGAAAAAACGAGTTAGCTTCAAACCCATGCGAAACACATGATTTATCTTCAAATCAATGCTAAGTAGAAAGCTTAGCTTCAAATCCATGGGAATCAAATGGTTTAGCTTCAAATCCTTGTGATATACATGATTCAGCTTCAACTGCATGCGAAACAAACGAGTTAGCTTCAAATCCATGCGAAACACATGATTTAGATTAAAATCAATGCGAAGTAGAAGGCTTATCTTCGAATAAATGCGAAACAAATGATATAGCTTCAAATACTTGTGATATACATGATTTAGTTCAAACAGCATGCGAAACAAACGAGTTAGCTTCAAGTCCAAACGAAAAACATGATTTAGCATCAAGTCAACGCGAAGTTGATGGCTTAGCTTCAAATCCATGCGAAACGAAAGATTTAGCTTCACATACTTTTGAATATAAGTGATATAGCTTCAAATGCAGGCGAAACAAACGAGTTAGCTTCAAACCCATGCGAAACACATGACTTAGCATCTAATCAATGCAAAGTAGAAGGCTAATCTTCGAATCCATGCGAAACAAATGATATAGCTTCAAATACTTGTGATACACTTGATCTAGCTTCAACAGCATGCGAAACAAACGAGTTAGCTTCAAATCCATGCGAAACACATGATTTAGCTTCAAATCAATGCGAAGTAGGAGGCATATCTTCGATTCCTTGCGATACAAATGGTTTAGCTTCAAATACTTGTGATATACATGATTTAGCTTCAACAGCATGCGAAACAAACGAGTTAGCTTCAAATCCATGCGAAACACATGATTTAGCTTCAAATCAATGCGAAGTAGAAGGGTTATCTTCGAATCCATGCGAAACAAATGGTTTAGCTTCAAATACTTGTGATATACATGATTCAGCTTCAACTGCATGCGAAACAAACGAGTTAGATTCAAATCCATGCTAAACACATGATTTAGCTTCAAATCAATGCGAAATAGATGGATTATCTTCGAATCAATGCGAAACAAATGGTTTAACTTCAAATACTTGTGATATACATGATTTAGCTTCAACAGCATGCGAAGCAGACGAGTTAGATTCAAATCCATGCGAAACACATGATTTAGCTTCAAATCAATGCGATGTGGAAGGCTTACCTTCGAATCCATTCGAAACGAATAGTTTAGCTTCAAATACTTGTGATATACATGATTTAGTTCCAACAACATGCGAAACAAACGAGTTAGCTTCAAATCCATGCGAAACACATAATTTAGATTAAAATCAATGCGAAGTAGAAGGCTTATCTTCGAAACCATGCGAAACGAATAGTTTAGCTTCAAATACTTGTGATATTCATGATTCAGCTTCAACTGCATGCGAAACAAACGAGTTAGCTTCAAATCCATGCGAAACACATGATTTAGCATCAAATCAATGCGATGTGGAAGGCTTATCTTCGAATCCATGCGAAACAAATGGTTTAGCTTCATATACTTGTGATATACATGATTTAGCTTCAACAGCATGCGAAATGAACGAGTTAGATTCAAATCCATGCGAAACACATGATTTAGCTTCAAATCAATGCGAAGTAGAAGTGTTATTTTCGAATCCATGCGAAACAAATGGTTTAGCTGCAAATACTTGTGATATACATGATTTAGCTTCAACTGCATACGAAAAAAAAGAGTTAGCTTCATATCCATGCGAAACATATGATTTAACTTCAAATCAATGCGAAGTAGAAGGCTGATCTTCGAATCCATGCGAAGCAAATGGTTTAGCTTCAAATACTTGTGATACACTTGAGTTAGCTTCAACAGCGTGCGAAACAAACGAGTTAGGTTCAAATCCATGCGAAACACATGATTTAGCATCAAATCAATGCGAAGTGGAAGGCTTATCTTCGAATCCATGCGAAACAAATGGTTTAGCTTCATATACTTGTGATATACATGATTTAGCTTCAACAGCATGCGAAATGAACGAGTTAGATTCAAATCCATGCGAAACACATGATTTAGCTTCAAATCAATGCGAAGTAGAAGTGTTATCTTCGAATCCATGCGAAACAAATGGTTTTGCTGCAAATACTTGTGATATACATGATTTAGCTTCAACTGCATACGAAAAAAAAGAGTTAGCTTCAAATCCATGCGAAACATATGATTTAACTTCAAATCAATGCGAAGTAGAAGGCTGATCTTCGAATCCATGCGAAACAAATGGTTTAGCTTCAAATACTTGTGAAATACATAATTTAGCTTCAACTGCATGCGAAACAAACGAATTATCTTCAAATCCTTGCGAAACACATGATTTAGATTAAAATCAATGCGCAGTAGAAGGCTTATCTTCGAATCCGTGCGAAGCAAATGGTTTAGCTTCAAATACTTGTGATACATTTGATTTAGCTTCAACAGCATGCGAAACAAACGAGTTAGCTTCAAATCCATGCGAAACACATGATTTAGATTAAAATCAATGCGGAGTAGAAGGCTTATCTTCGAATCCGTGCGAAACAAATGGTTGAGCTTCAAATACTTGTTATACATTTGATTCAGCTTCCACAGCATGCGAAACAAACGATTTATCTTCAAATACATGCGAAACGTATGATTTAGCTTCAAATCAATGCGAAGTAGAATGGTTATCTTCGAATCCAAGCGTAACAAATGGTTTACCTTGATACACCTGTGATATACATGATCTAGCTTCAACAGCATGCGAAGCAAACGAGTTAACTTCAAAGCCATGCGAAACACATGATTTAGATTCAAATCAATGCTAAGTAGAAAGCTTAGCTTCAAATCCATGGGAATCAAATGGTTTAGCTTCAAAAACTTGTGATATACATAATTCAGCTTCAACTGCATGCGAAACAAACGTGTTAGCTTCAAATCCATGCGAAACACATGATTTAGATTAAAATCAATGCGAAGTAGAAGGCTTATCTTCGAATCCATGCGAAACAAATGGTTTAGCTTCAAATACTTGTGAAATACATGATTTAGCTTCAACTGCATGCGAAACAAACGAGTTAGCTTAAAATCCATGCGAAACACATGATTTAGCTTCAAATCAATGCGAAGAAGAAGGCTGATCTTCGAATCCATGCGTAACAAATGGTTTAGCTTCAAATACTTGTGATACACTTGGTTTAGCTTCAACAGCATGCGAAGCAAACGAGTTAACTTCAAATCCATGCGAATCAAATGTTTTAGCTTCAAATACTTGTGATATACATGATTTATCTTCAACACCTAGCAAAAAAACGAGTTAGCTTCAAATCCATGCGAAACACATGATTTGCTTCAAATCAATGCGAAGTAGATGAATTATCTTCGAATCCATGCGAAACAAATGGCTTAACTTCAAATACTTGTGATATACATGATTCAGCTTCAACTGCATGCGAAACAAACGAGTTAGCTTCAAATCCATGCGAAACACATGATTTAGCTTCAAATCAATGCGAAGTAGAAGGGGTATCTTCGTATCGATGCGAAACAAATGGTTTAGCTGCAAATACTTGTGATATACGTGATTTAGCTTCAACTGCATGCGAAACAAACGAGTTAACTTCGAATCCATGCGAAACGAATGGGTTAGCTGCAAATACTTGTGATATACATGATTTAGCTTCAACTGCATGCGAAACAAACGAGTTAACTTCAAATCCATGCGAAACACATGAGTTAGCTTCAAATCAATGCGAAGTGGAAGGCTTATCTTCGAATCCATGCGAAACAAATGGTTTAGCTTCAAAAACTTGTGATATACATAATTCAGCTTCAACTGCATGCGAAACAAACGTGTTAGCTTCAAATCCATGCGAAACACATGATTTAGATTAAAATCAATGCGAAGTAGAAGGCTTATCTTCGAATCCATGCGAAACAAATGGTTTAGCTTCAAATACATGTGATATACATGATTTAGCTTCAACTGCATGCGAAACAAACGAGTTAACTTCAAATCCATGCGAAACACATGAGTTAGCTTCAAATCAATGCGAAGTGGAAGGCTTATCTTCGTATCGATGCGAAACAAATGGTTTAGCTGCAAATACTTGTGATATACGTGATTTAGCTTCAACTGCATGCGAAACAAACGAGTTAACTTCGAATCCATGCGAAACGAATGGGTTAGCTGCAAATACTTGTGATATACATGATTTAGCTTGAACTGCATGCGAAGCAAACGAGTTAACTTCAAATCCATGCGAAACACATGAGTTAGCTTCAAATCAATGCGAAGTGGAAGGCTTATCTTCGAATCCATGCGAAACAAATGGTTTAGCTCCAAAAACTTGTGATATACATAATTCAGCTTCACCTGCATGCGAAACAAACGTGTTAGCTTCAAATCCATGCGAAACACATGATTTAGATTAAAATCAATGCGAAGTAGAAGGCTAATCTTCGAATCCATGCGAAACAAATGATATAGCTTCAAATACTTGTGATACACTTGATCTAGCTTCAACAGCATGCGAAACAAACGAGTTAGCTTCAAATCCATGCGAAACACATGATTTAGCTTCAAATCAATGCGAAGTAGGAGGCATATCTTCGATTCCTTGCGATACAAATGGTTTAGCTTCAAATACTTGTGATATACATGATTTTGCTTCAACAGCATGCGAAACAAACGAGTTAGCTTCAAATCCATGCGAAACACATGATTTAGCTTCAAATCAATGCGAAGTAGAAGGGTTATCTTCGAATCCATGCGAAACAAATGGTTTAGCTTCAAATACTTGTGATATACATGATTCAGCTTCAACTGCATGCGAAACAAACGAGTTAGATTCAAATCCATGCTAAACACATGATTTAGCTTCAAATCAATGCGAAATAGATGGATTATCTTCGAATCAATGCGAAACAAATGGTTTAACTTCAAATACTTGTGATATACATGATTTAGCTTCAACAGCATGCGAAGCAGACGAGTTAGATTCAAATCCATGCGAAACACATGATTTAGCTTCAAATCAATGCGATGTGGAAGGCTTACCTTCGAATCCATGCGAAACGAATAGTTTAGCTTCAAATACTTGTGATATACATGATTTAGTTCCAACAACATGCGAAACAAACGAGTTAGCTTCAAATCCATGCGAAACACATAATTTAGATTAAAATCAATGCGAAGTAGAAGGCTTATCTTCGAAACCATGCGAAACGAATAGTTTAGCTTCAAATACTTGTGATATTCATGATTCAGCTTCAACTGCATGCGAAACAAACGAGTTAGCTTCAAATCCATGCGAAACACATGATTTAGCATCAAATCAATGCGATGTGGAAGGCTTATCTTCGAATCCATGCGAAACAAATGGTTTAGCTTCATATACTTGTGATATACATGATTTAGCTTCAACAGCATGCGAAATGAACGAGTTAGATTCAAATCCATGCGAAACACATGATTTAGCTTCAAATCAATGCGAAGTAGAAGTGTTATTTTCGAATCCATGCGAAACAAATGGTTTAGCTGCAAATACTTGTGATATACATGATTTAGCTTCAACTGCATACGAAAAAAAAGAGTTAGCTTCAAATCCATGCGAAACATATGATTTAACTTCAAATCAATGCGAAGTAGAAGGCTGATCTTCGAATCCATGCGAAGCAAATGGTTTAGCTTCAAATACTTGTGATACACTTGAGTTAGCTTCAACAGCGTGCGAAACAAACGAGTTAGGTTCAAATCCATGCGAAACACATGATTTAGCATCAAATCAATGCGAAGTGGAAGGCTTATCTTCGAATCCATGCGAAACAAATGGTTTAGCTTCATATACTTGTGATATACATGATTTAGCTTCAACAGCATGCGAAATGAACGAGTTAGATTCAAATCCATGCGAAACACATGATTTAGCTTCAAATCAATGCGAAGTAGAAGTGTTATCTTCGAATCCATGCGAAACAAATGGTTTTGCTGCAAATACTTGTGATATACATGATTTAGCTTCAACTGCATACGAAAAAAAAGAGTTAGCTTCAAATCCATGCGAAACATATGATTTAACATCAAATCAATGCGAAGTAGAAGGCTGATCTTCGAATCCATGCGAAACAAATGGTTTAGCTTCAAATACTTGTGAAATACATAATTTAGCTTCAACTGCATGCGAAACAAACGAATTATCTTCAAATCCTTGCGAAACACATGATTTAGATTAAAATCAATGCGCAGTAGAAGGCTTATCTTCGAATCCGTGCGAAGCAAATGGTTTAGCTTCAAATACTTGTGATACATTTGATTTAGCTTCAACAGCATGCGAAACAAACGAGTTAGCTTCAAATCCATGCGAAACACATGATTTAGATTAAAATCAATGCGGAGTAGAAGGCTTATCTTCGAATCCGTGCGAAACAAATGGTTGAGCTTCAAATACTTGTTATACATTTGATTCAGCTTCCACAGCATGCGAAACAAACGATTTATCTTCAAATACATGCGAAACGTATGATTTAGCTTCAAATCAATGCGAAGTAGAATGGTTATCTTCGAATCCAAGCGTAACAAATGGTTTACCTTGATACACCTGTGATATACATGATCTAGCTTCAACAGCATGCGAAGCAAACGAGTTATCTTCAAATCCAAGCGAAACACATGATTTATCTTCAAATCAATGCTAAGTAGAAAGCTTAGCTTCAAATCCATGGGAATCAAATGGTTTAGCTTCAAATACTTGTGATAAACATAATTTAGCTTCAACTGCATGCGAAACAAACGAGTTAACTTCAAAGCCATGCGAAACACATGATTTAGATTCAAATCAATGCGAAGTAGAAGGCTTATCTTCGAATCCATGCGAAACAAATTGTTTAGCTTCAAAAACTTGTGATATACATAATTCAGCTTCAACTGCATGCGAAACAAACGTGTTAGCTTCAAATCCATGCGAAACACATGATTTAGATTAAAATCAATGCGAAGTAGAAGGCTTATCTTCGAATCCATGCGAAACAAATGGTTTAGCTTCAAATACTTGTGAAATACATGATTTAGCTTCAACTGCATGCGAAACAAACGAGTTAGCTTAAAATCCATGCGAAACACATGATTTAGCTTCAAATCAATGCGAAGAAGAAGGCTGATCTTCGAATCCATGCGTAACAAATGGTTTAGCTTCAAATACTTGTGATACACTTGGTTTAGCTTCAACAGCATGCGAAGCAAACGAGTTAGCTTCAAATCCATGCGAATCAAATGTTTTAGCTTCAAATACTTGTGATACACATGATTTATCTTCAACACCTAGCAAAAAAAACGAGTTAGCTTCAAATCCATGCGAAACACATGATTTGCTTCAAATCAATGCGAAGTAGATGAATTATCTTCGAATCCATGCGAAACAAATGGCTTAACTTCAAATACTTGTGATATACATGATTCAGCTTTAACTGCATGCGAAACAAACGAGTTAGCTTCAAATCCATGCGAAACACATGATTTAGCTTCAAATCAATGCGAAGTAGAAGGGGTATCTTCGTATCGATGCGAAACAAATGGTTTAGCTGCAAATACTTGTGATATACGTGATTTAGCTTCAACTGCATGCGAAACAAACGAGTTAACTTCGAATCCATGCGAAACGAATGGGTTAGCTGCAAATACTTGTGATATACATGATTTAGCTTCAACTGCATGCGAAACAAACGAGTTAACTTCAAATCCATGCGAAACACATGAGTTAGCTTCAAATCAATGCGAAGTGGAAGGCTTATCTTCGAATCCATGCGAAACAAATGGTTTAGCTTCAAAAACTTGTGATATACATAATTCAGCTTCAACTGCATGCGAAACAAACGTGTTAGCTTCAAATCCATGCGAAACACATGATTTAGATTAAAATCAATGCGAAGTAGAAGGCTTATCTTCGAATCCATGCGAAACAAATGGTTTAGCTTCAAATACATGTGATATACATGATTTAGCTTCAACTGCATGCGAAACAAACGAGTTAACTTCAAATCCATGCGAAACACATGAGTTAGCTTCAAATCAATGCGAAGTGGAAGGCTTATCTTCGTATCGATGCGAAACAAATGGTTTAGCTGCAAATACTTGTGATATACGTGATTTAGCTTCAACTGCATGCGAAACAAACGAGTTAACTTCGAATCCATGCGAAACGAATGGGTTAGCTGCAAATACTTGTGATATACATGATTTAGCTTGAACTGCATGCGAAACAAACGAGTTAACTTCAAATCCATGCGAAACACATGAGTTAGCTTCAAATCAATGCGAAGTGGAAGGCTTATCTTCGAATCCATGCGAAACAAATGGTTTAGCTCCAAAAACTTGTGATATACATAATTCAGCTTCACCTGCATGCGAAACAAACGTGTTAGCTTCAAATCCATGCGAAACACATGATTTAGATTAAAATCAATGCGAAGTAGAAGGCTTATCTTCGAATCCATGCGAAACAAATGGTTTAGCTTCAAATACTTGTGAAATACATGATTTAGCTTCAACTGCATGCGAAACAAACGAGTTAGCTTAAAATCCATGCGAAACACATGATTTAGCTTCAAATCAATGCGAAGAAGAAGGCTGATCTTCGAATCCATGCGTAACAAATGGTTTAGCTTCAAATACTTGTGATACACTTGGTTTAGCTTCAACAGCATGCGAAACAAACGAGTTAGCTTCAAATCCATGCGAAACACATGAGTTAGCTTCAAATCAATGCGAAGTGGAAGGCTTATCTTCGTATCGATGCGAAACAAATGGTTTAGCTGCAAATACTTGTGATATACGTGATTTAGCTTCAACTGCATGCGAAACAAACGAGTTAACTTCGAATCCATGCGAAACGAATGGGTTAGCTGCAAATACTTGTGATATACATGATTTAGCTTCAACTGCATGCGAAACAAACGAGTTAACTTCAAATCCATGCGAAACACATGAGTTAGCTTCAAATCAATGCGAAGTGGAAGGCTTATCTTCGAATCCATGCGAAACAAATGGTTTAGCTCCAAAAACTTGTGATATACATAATTCAGCTTCAACTGCATGCGAAACAAACGTGTTAGCTTCAAATCCATGCGAAACACATGATTTAGATTAAAATCAATGCGAAGAAGAATGCTGATCTTCGAATCCATACGTAACAAATGGTTTAGCTTCAAATACTTGTGATACACTTGGTTTAGCTTCAACAGCATGCGAAACAAACGAGTTAGCTTCAAATCCATGCGAATCAAATGTTTTAGCTTCAAATACTTGTGATATACATGATTTATCTTTAACACCTAGCAAAAAAAACGAGTTAGCTTCAAATCCATGCGAAACACATGATTTAGCTTCAAATCAATGCGAAGTAGATGGATTATCTTCGAATCCATGCGAAACAAATGGCTTAACTCCAAATACTTGTAATATACATGATTCAGCTTCAACTGCATCCGAAACAAACGAGTTAGATTCAAATCCATGCGAAACACATGATTTAGCTTCAAATGAATGCGAAGTAGAAGGGTTATCTTCGTATCGATGCGAAACAAATGGTTTAGCTGCAAATACTTGTGATGTACATGATTCAGCTTCAACTGCATGCGAAACAAACGAGTTAGCTTCAAATCCATGCGAAACACATGATTTAGATTAAAATCAATGCGAAGTAGAAGGCTTATCTTCGAATCCATGCGAAACAAATGGTTTAGCTTCAAATACTTGTGATATACATGATTTAGCTTCAACTCCATGCGAAACAAACGTGTTAGCTTAAAATCCATGCGGAACACATGATTTAGCTTCAAATCAATGCGAAGTAGAAGGCTGATCTTCGAATCCATGCGAAGCAAATTGTTTAGCTTCAAATACTTGTGATACACTTGATTTAGCTTCAACAGCATGCGAAACAAACGAGTTAGATTCAAATCCATGCAAAACACATGATTTAGCTTCAAATCAATGCGAAATAGATGGATTATCTTCGAATCCATGCGAAACAAATGGTTTAACTTCAAATACTTGTGATATACATGATCTAGCTTCAACAGCATGCGAAGCAAACGAGTTATCTTCAAATCCAAGCGAAACACATGATTTAGCCTCAAATCAATGCGAAGTAGAAGGCTTAGCTTCGAATAAATGCGAAACAAATGGTTTAGCTTCAAATACTTGTGATATACATGATTTAGCTTCAACAACATGCGAAACAAACGAGTTAGCTTCAAGTCCAAGCAAAAACATGATTTAGCATCAAGTCAACGTGAAGTTGATGGCTTAGCTTCAAATCCATGCGAAACGAATGATTTAGCTTCATATACTTGTGAATATAAGTGATATAGCTTCAAATGTAGGCGAAACAAACGAGTTAGCTTCAAACCCATGCGAAACACATGATTTAGCTTCTAATCAATGAGAAGTAGAAGGCTGATCTTCGTATCCATGCGAAACAAATGGTTTAACTTCAAATACTTGTGATATACATGATTTAGCTTCAACTGCATGCGAAGCAAACGAGTTAACTTCAAGGCCAAGCGAAAAAGATGATTTAGCTTCAAATCAATGCGAAGTAGAAGGGTTATCTTCGAATCCATGCGAAACAAATGGTTCAGCTTCAAATACTTGTGATATACATGATTCAGCTTCAACTGCATGCGAAACAAACGAGTTAGATTCAAATCCATGCTAAACACATGATTTAGCTTCAAATCAATGCGAAATAGATGGATTATCTTCGAATCCATGCGAAACAAATGGTTTAGCTCCAAATACTTGTGATACACTTGATTTAGCTTCAACAGCGTGCGAAATAAACGAGGTAGCTTCCAATCCATGCGAAACACATGATCTAGCATCTAATCAACGCGAAGTAGGAGGCTGATATTCGAATCCATGCGAAGCAAATTGTTTAGCTCCAAATACTTGTGATACACTTGATTTAGCTTCAACAGCGTGCGAAATAAACGAGTTAGCTTCAAATCCATGCGAAACACATGATTTAGCTACAAATCAATGCTAAGTAGAAAGCTTAGCTTCAAATCCATGGGAATCAAATGGTTTAGCTTCAAATACTTGTGATATACATGATTCAGCTTCAACTGCTAGCGAAAAAACGAGTTAGCTTCAAACCCATGCGAAACACATGATTTAGCATCTAATCAATGCGAAGTAGGAGGCTGATCTTCGAATCCATGCGAAGCAAATTGTTTAGCTCCAAATACTTGTGATACACTTGATTTATCTTCAACAGCGTGCGAAATAAACGAGTTAGCTTCAAATCCATGCAAAACACACGATTTAGCTTCAAATCAATGCGAAATAGATGGATTATCTTCGAATCCATGAGAAACAAATGGTTTAACTTCAAATACTTGTGATATACATGATTTAGCTTCAACAGCATGCGAAGCAAACGAGTTATCTTCAAATCCATGCGAAACACATGATTTAGCTTCAAATCAATGCGATGTGGAAGGCTTACCTTCGAATCCATGCGAAACGAATAGTTTAGCTTCAAATACTTGTGATATACATGATTTAGTTCCAACAACATGCGAAACAAACGAGTTAGCTTCAAATCCATGCGAAACACATAATTTAGATTAAAATCAATGCGAAGTAGAAGGCTTATCTTCGAAACCATGCGAAACGAATAGTTTAGCTTCAAATACTTGTGATATTCATGATTCAGCTTCAACTGCATGCGAAACAAACGAGTTAGCTTCAAATCCATGCGAAACACATGATTTAGCATCAAATCAATGCGATGTGGAAGGCTTATCTTCGAATCCATGCGAAACAAATGGTTTAGCTTCATATACTTGTGATATACATGATTTAGCTTGAACAGCATGCGAAATGAACGAGTTAGATTCAAATCCATGCGAAACACATGATTTAGCTTCAAATCAATGCGAAGTAGAAGTGTTATTTTCGAATCCATGCGAAACAAATGGTTTAGCTGCAAATACTTGTGATATTCATGATTTAGCTTCAACTGCATACGAAAAAAAAGAGTTAGCTTCAAATCCATGCGAAACATATGATTTAACTTCAAATCAATGCGAAGTAGAAGGCTGATCTTCGAATCCATGCGAAGCAAATGGTTTAGCTTCAAATACTTGTGATACACTTGAGTTAGCTTCAACAGCATGCGAAACAAACGAGTTAGGTTCAAATCCATGCGAAACACATGATTTAGCATCAAATCAATGCGAAGTGGAAGGCTTATCTTCGAATCCATGCGAAACAAATGGTTTAGCTTCATATACTTGTGATATACATGATTTAGCTTCAACAGCATGCGAAATGAACGAGTTAGATTCAAATCCACGCGAAACACATGATTTAGCTTCAAATCATTGCGAAGTAGAAGTGTTATCTTCGAATCCATGCGAAACAAATGGTTTTGCTGCAAATACTTGTGATATACATGATTTAGCTTCAACTGCATACGAAAAAAAAGAGTTAGCTTCAAATCCATGCGAAACATATGATTTAACTTCAAATCAATGCGAAGTAGAAGGCTGATCTTCGAATCCATGCGAAACAAATGGTTTAGCTTCAAATACTTGTGAAATACATAATTTAGCTTCAACTGCATGCGAAACAAACGAATTATCTTCAAATCCTTGCGAAACACATGATTTAGATTAAAATCAATGCGCAGTAGAAGGCTTATCTTCGAATCCGTGCGAAGCAAATGGTTTAGCTTCAAATACTTGTGATACATTTGATTTAGCTTCAACAGCATGCGAAACAAACGAGTTAGCTTCAAATCCATGCGAAACACATGATTTAGATTAAAATCAATGCGGAGTAGAAGGCTTATCTTCGAATCCGTGCGAAACAAATGGTTTAGCTTCAAATACTTGTTATACATTTGATTCAGCTTCCACAGCATGCGAAACAAACGATTTATCTTCAAATACATGCGAAACGTATGATTTAGCTTCAAATCAATGCGAAGTAGAATGGTTATCTTCGAATCCAAGCGTAACAAATGGTTTACCTTGATACACCTGTGATATACATGATTTAGCTTCAACTACATACGAAAAAAAAGAGTTAGCTTCAAATCCATGCGAAACATATGATTTAACTTCAAATGAATGCGAAGTAGAAGGCTGATCTTCGAATCCACGCGAAACAAATGGTTTAGCTGCAAATACTTGTGATATACATGATTTAGCTTCAACTGCATGCGAAACAAACGAGTTAACTTCAAAGCCATGCGAAACACATGATTTAGATTCAAATCAATGCGAAGTAGAAGGCTTATCTTCGAATCCATGCGAAACAAATTGTTTAGCTTCAAAAACTTGTGATATACATAATTCAGCTTCAACTGCATGCGAAACAAACGTGTTAGCTTCAAATCCATGCGAAACACATGATTTAGATTAAAATCAATGCGAAGTAGAAGGCTTATCTTCGAATCCATGCGAAACAAATGGTTTAGCTTCAAATACTTGTGAAATACATGATTTAGCTTCAACTGCATGCGAAACAAACGAGTTAGCTTAAAATCCATGCTAAACACATGATTTAGCTTCAAATCAATGCGAAATAGATGGATTATCTTCGAATCCATGCGAAACAAATGGTTTAGCTCCAAATACTTGTGATACACTTGATTTAGCTTCAACAGCGTGCGAAATAAACGAGGTAGCTTCCAATCCATGCGAAACACATGATCTAGCATTTAATCAATGCGAAGTAGGAGGCTGATATTCGAATCCATGGGAAGCAAATTGTTTAGCTCCAAATACTTGTGATACACTTGATTTAGCTTCAACAGCGTGCGAAATAAACGAGTTAGCTTCAAATCCATGCAAAACAAGCGATTTAGCTTCAAATCAATGCGAAATAGATGGATTATCTTCGAATCCATGAGAAACAAATGGTTTAACTTCAAATACTTGTGATATACATGATTTAGCTTCAACAGCATGCGAAGCTAACGAGTTATCTTCAAATCCAAGCGAAACACATGATTTATCTTCAAATCAATGCTAAGTAGAAAGCTTAGCTTCAAATCCATGGGAATCAAATGGTTTAGCTTCAAATCCTTGTGATATACATGATTCTGCTTCAACTGCATGCGAAACAAACGAGTTAGCTTCAAATCCATGCGAAACACATGATTTAGATTAAAATCAATGCGAAGTAGAAGGCTTATCTTCGAATAAATGCGAAACAAATGATATAGCTTCAAATACTTGTGATATACATGATTTAGTTCAAACAGCATGCGAAACAAACGAGTTAGCTTCAAGTCCAAACGAAAAACATGATTTAGCTTCAAGTCAACGCGAAGTTGATGGCTTAGCTTCAAATCCATGCGAAACGAAAGATTTAGATTCACATACTTGTGAATATAAGTGATATAGCTTCAAATGCAGGCGAAACAAACGAGTTAGCTTCAAACCCATGCGAAACACATGACTTAGCATCTAATCAATGCAAAGTAGAAGGCTAATCTTCGAATCCATGCGAAACAAATGATATAGCTTCAAATACTTGTGATACACTTGATCTAGCTTCAACAGCATGCGAAACAAACGAGTTAGCTTCAAATCCATGCGAAACACATGATTTAGCTTCAAATCAATGCGAAGTAGGAGGCATATCTTCGATTCCTTGCGATACAAATGGTTTAGCTTCAAATACTTGTGATATACATGATTTAGCTTCAACAGCATGCGAAATGAACGAGTTAGATTCAAATCCATGCGAAACACATGATTTAGCTTCAAATCAATGCGAAGTAGAAGTGTTATCTTCGAATCCATGCGAAACAAATGGTTTTGCTGCAAATACTTGTGATATACATGATTTAGCTTCAACTGCATACGAAAAAAAAGAGTTAGCTTCAAATCCATGCGAAACATATGATTTAACTTCAAATCAATGCGAAGTAGAAGGCTGATCTTCGAATCCATGCGAAACAAATGGTTTAGCTTCAAATACTTGTGAAATACATAATTTAGCTTCAACTGCATGCGAAACAAACGAATTATCTTCAAATCCTTGCGAAACACATGATTTAGATTAAAATCAATGCGCAGTAGAAGGCTTGTCTTCGAATCCGTGCGAAGCAAATGGTTTAGCTTCAAATACTTGTGATACATTTGATTTAGCTTCAACAGCATGCGAAACAAACGAGTTAGCTTCAAATCCATGCGAAACACATGATTTAGATTAAAATCAATGCGGAGTAGAAGGCTTATCTTCGAATCCGTGCGAAACAAATGGTTTAGCTTCAAATACTTGTTATACATTTGATTCAGCTTCCACAGCATGCGAAACAAACGATTTATCTTCAAATACATGCGAAACGTATGATTTAGCTTCAAATCAATGCGAAGTAGAATGGTTATCTTCGAATCCAAGCGTATCAAATGGTTTACCTTGATACACCTGTGATATACATGATTTAGCTTCAACTACATACGAAAAAAAAGAGTTAGCTTCAAATCCATGCGAAACATATGATTTAACTTCAAATGAATGCGAAGTAGAAGGCTGATCTTCGAATCCACGCGAAACAAATGGTTTAGCTGCAAATACTTGTGATATACATGATTTAGCTTCAACTGCATGCGAAACAAACGAGTTAACTTCAAAGCCATGCGAAACACATGATTTAGATTCAAATCAATGCGAAGTAGAAGGCTTATCTTCGAATCCATGCGAAACAAATTGTTTAGCTTCAAAAACTTGTGATATACATAATTCAGCTTCAACTGCATGCGAAACAAACGTGTTAGCTTCAAATCCATGCGAAACACATGATTTAGATTAAAATCAATGCGAAGTAGAAGGCTTATCTTCGAATCCATGCGAAACAAATGGTTTAGCTTCAAATACTTGTGAAATACATGATTTAGCTTCAACTGCATGCGAAACAAACGAGTTAGCTTAAAATCCATGCGAAACACATGATTTAGCTTCAAATCAATGCGAATTAGAAGGGTTATCTTGGAATCCATGCGAAGCAAATTGTTTAGCTCCAAATACTTGTGATACACTTGATTTATCTTCAACAGCGTGCGAAATAAACGAGTTAGCTTCAAATCCATGCAAAACACACGATTTAGCTTCAAATCAATGCGAAATAGATGGATTATCTTCGAATCCATGAGAAACAAATGGTTTAACTTCAAATACTTGTGATATACATGATTTAGCTTCAACAGCATGCGAAGCAAACGAGTTATCTTCAAATCCAAGCGAAACACATGATTTATCTTCAAATCAATGCTAAGTAGAAAGCTTAGCTTCAAATCCATGGGAATCAAATGGTTTAGCTTCAAATCCTTGTGATATACATGATTCAGCTTCAACTGCATGCGAAACAAACGAGTTAGCTTCAAATCCATGCGAAACACATGATTTAGATTAAAATCAATGCGAAGTAGAAGGCTTATCTTCGAATAAATGCGAAACAAATGATATAGCTTCAAATACTTGTGATATACATGATTTAGTTCAAACAGCATGCGAAACAAACGAGTTAGCTTCAAGTCCAAACGAAAAACATGATTTAGCATCAAGTCAACGCGAAGTTGATGGCTTAGCTTCAAATCCATGCGAAACGAAAGATTTAGCTTCACATACTTGTGAATATAAGTGATATAGCTTCAAATGCAGGCGAAACAAACGAGTTAGCTTCAAACCCATGCGAAACACATGACTTAGCATCTAATCAATGCAAAGTAGAAGGCTAATCTTCGAATCCATGCGAAACAAATGATATAGCTTCAAATACTTGTGATACACTTGATCTAGCTTCAACAGCATGCGAAACAAACGAGTTAGCTTCAAATCCATGCGAAACACATGATTTAGCTTCAAATCAATGCGAAGTAGGAGGCATATCTTCGATTCCTTGCGATACAAATGGTTTAGCTTCAAATACTTGTGATATACATGATTTAGCTTCAACAGCATGCGAAACAAACGAGTTAGCTTCAAATCCATGCGAAACACATGATTTAGCTTCAAATCAATGCGAAGTAGAAGGGTTATCTTCGAATCCATGCGAAACAAATGGTTTAGCTTCAAATACTTGTGATATACATGATCCAGCTTCAACTGCATGCGAAACAAACGAGTTAGATTCAAATCCATGCTAAACACATGATTTAGCTTCAAATCAATGCGAAATAGATGGATTATCTTCGAATCAATGCGAAACAAATGGTTTAACTTCAAATACTTGTGATATACATGATTTAGCTTCAACAGCATGCGAAGCAGACGAGTTAGATTCAAATCCATGCGAAACACATGATTTAGCTTCAAATCAATGCGATGTGGAAGGCTTACCTTCGAATCCATGCGAAACGAATAGTTTAGCTTCAAATACTTGTGATATACATGATTTAGTTCCAACAACATGCGAAACAAACGAGTTAGCTTCAAATCCATGCGAAACACATAATTTAGATTAAAATCAATGCGAAGTAGAAGGCTTATCTTCGAAACCATGCGAAACGAATAGTTTAGCTTCAAATACTTGTGATATTCATGATTCAGCTTCAACTGCATGCGAAACAAACGAGTTAGCTTCAAATCCATGCGAAACACATGATTTAGCATCAAATCAATGCGATGTGGAAGGCTTATCTTCGAATCCATGCGAAACAAATGGTTTAGCTTCATATACTTGTGATATACATGATTTAGCTTCAACAGCATGCGAAATGAACGGGTTAGATTCAAATCCATGCGAAACACATGATTTAGCTTCAAATCAATGCGAAGTAGAAGTGTTATTTTCGAATCCATGCGAAACAAATGGTTTAGCTGCAAATACTTGTGATATACATGATTTAGCTTCAACTGCATACGAAAAAAAAGAGTTAGCTTCAAATCCATGCGAAACATATGATTTAACTTCAAATCAATGCGAAGTAGAAGGCTGATCTTCGAATCCATGCGAAGCAAATGGTTTAGCTTCAAATACTTGTGATACACTTGAGTTAGCTTCAACAGCATGCGAAACAAACGAGTTAGGTTCAAATCCATGCGAAACACATGATTTAGCATCAAATCAATGCGAAGTGGAAGGCTTATCTTCGAATCCATGCGAAACAAATGGTTTAGCTTCATATACTTGTGATATACATGATTTAGCTTCAACTACATACGAAAAAAAAGAGTTAGCTTCAAATCCATGCGAAACATATGATTTAACTTCAAATGAATGCGAAGTAGAAGGCTGATCTTCGAATCCACGCGAAACAAATGGTTTAGCTGCAAATACTTGTGATATACATGATTTAGCTTCAACTGCATGCGAAACAAACGAGTTAACTTCAAAGCCATGCGAAACACATGATTTAGATTCAAATCAATGCGAAGTAGAAGGCTTATCTTCGAATCCATGCGAAACAAATGGTTTAGCTTCAAAAACTTGTGATATACATAATTCAGCTTCAACTGCATGCGAAACAAACGTGTTAGCTTCAAATCCATGCGAAACACATGATTTAGATTAAAATCAATGCGAAGTAGAAGGCTTATCTTCGAATCCATGCGAAACAAATGGTTTAGCTTCAAATACTTGTGAAATACATGATTTAGCTTCAACTGCATGCGAAACAAACGAGTTAGCTTAAAATCCATGCGAAACACGTGATTTAGCTTCAAATCAATGCGAAGAAGAAGGCTGATCTTCGAATCCATACGTAACAAATGGTTTAGCTTCAAATACTTGTGATACACTTGGTTTAGCTTCAACAGCATGCGAAACAAACGAGTTAGCTTCAAATCCATGCGAATCAAATGTTTTAGCTTCAAATACTTGTGATATACATGATTTATCTTCAACACCTAGCAAAAAAAACGAGTTAGCTTCAAATCCATGCGAAACACATGATTTAGCTTCAAATCAATGCGAAGTAGATGGATTATCTTCGAATCCATGCGAAACAAATGGCTTAACTTCAAATACTTGTGATATACATGATTCAGCTTCAACTGCATGCGAAACAAACGAGTTAGCTTCAAATCCATGCGAAACACATGATTTAGCTTCAAATCAATGCGAAGTAGAAGGGGTATCTTCGTATCGATGCGAAACAAATGGTTTAGCTGCAAATACTTGTGATATACGTGATTTAGCTTCAACTGCATGCGAAACAAACGAGTTAACTTCGAATCCATGCGAAACAAATGGTTTAGCTTCAATTACTTGTGATATACATGATTTAGCTACAACTGCATGCGAAAAAAACGAGTTAGCTTCAAATCCATGCGAAACACATGATTTAGCTTCAAATCAATGCGAATTAGAAGGGTTATCTTGGAATCCATGCGAAGCAAATTGTTTAGCTCCAAATACTTGTGATACACTTGATTTATCTTCAACAGCGTGCGAAATAAACGAGTTAGCTTCAAATCCATGCAAAACACACGATTTAGCTTCAAATCAATGCGAAATAGATGGATTATCTTCGAATCCATGAGAAACAAATGGTTTAACTTCAAATACTTGTGATATACATGATTTAGCTTCAACAGCATGCGAAGCGAACGAGTTATCTTCAAATCCAAGCGAAACACATGATTTATCTTCAAATCAATGCTAAGTAGAAAGCTTAGCTTCAAATCCATGGGAATCAAATGGTTTAGCTTCAAATCCTTGTGATATACATGATTCAGCTTCAACTGCATGCGAAACAAACGAGTTAGCTTCAAATCCATGCGAAACACATGATTTAGATTAAAATCAATGCGAAGTAGAAGGCTTATCTTCGAATAAATGCGAAACAAATGATATAGCTTCAAATACTTGTGATATACATGATTTAGTTCAAACAGCATGCGAAACAAACGAGTTAGCTTCAAGTCCAAACGAAAAACATGACTTAGCATCAAGTCAACGCGAAGTTGATGGCTTAGCTTCAAATCCATGCGAAACGAAAGATTTAGCTTCACATACTTGTGAATATAAGTGATATAGCTTCAAATGCAGGCGAAACAAACGAGTTAGCTTCAAACCCATGCGAAACACATGACTTAGCATCTAATCAATGCAAAGTAGAAGGCTAATCTTCGAATCCATGCGAAACAAATGATATAGCTTCAAATACTTGTGATACACTTGATCTAGCTTCAACAGCATGCGAAACAAACGAGTTAGCTTCAAATCCATGCGAAACACATGATTTAGCTTCAAATCAATGCGAAGTAGGAGGCATATCTTCGATTCCTTGCGATACAAATGGTTTAGCTTCAAATACTTGTGATATACATGATTTAGCTTCAACAGCATGCGAAACAAACGAGTTAGCTTCAAATCCATGCGAAACACATGATTTAGCTTCAAATCAATGCGAAGTAGAAGGGTTATCTTCGAATCCATGCGAAACAAATGGTTTAGCTTCAAATACTTGTGATATACATGATCCAGCTTCAACTGCATGCGAAACAAACGAGTTAGATTCAAATCCATGCTAAACACATGATTTAGCTTCAAATCAATGCGAAATAGATGGATTATCTTCGAATCAATGCGAAACAAATGGTTTAACTTCAAATACTTGTGATATACATGATTTAGCTTCAACAGCATGCGAAGCAGACGAGTTAGATTCAAATCCATGCGAAACACATGATTTAGCTTCAAATCAATGCGATGTGGAAGGCTTACCTACGAATCCATGCGAAACGAATAGTTTAGCTTCAAATACTTGTGATATACATGATTTAGTTCCAACAACATGCGAAACAAACGAGTTAGCTTCAAATCCATGCGAAACACATAATTTAGATTAAAATCAATGCGAAGTAGAAGGCTTATCTTCGAAACCATGCGAAACGAATAGTTTAGCTTCAAATACTTGTGATATTCATGATTCAGCTTCAACTGCATGCGAAACAAACGAGTTAGCTTCAAATCCATGCGAAACACATGATTTAGCATCAAATCAATGCGATGTGGAAGGCTTATCTTCGAATCCATGCGAAACAAATGGTTTAGCTTCATATACTTGTGATATACATGATTTAGCTTCAACAGCATGCGAAACAAACGAGTTAACTTCAAAGCCATGCGAAACACATGATTTAGATTCAAATCAATGCGAAGTAGAAGGCTTATCTTCGAATCCATGCGAAACAAATGGTTTAGCTTCAAAAACTTGTGATATACATAATTCAGCTTCAACTGCATGCGAAACAAACGTGTTAGCTTCAAATCCATGCGAAACACATGATTTAGATTAAAATCAATGCGAAGTAGAAGGCTTATCTTCGAATCCATGCGAAACAAATGGTTTAGCTTCAAATACTTGTGAAATACATGATTTAGCTTCAACTGCATGCGAAACAAACGAGTTAGCTTAAAATCCATGCGAAACACGTGATTTAGCTTCAAATCAATGCGAAGAAGAAGGCTGATCTTCGAATCCATGCGTAACAAATGGTTTAGCTTCAAATACTTGTGATACACTTGGTTTAGTTTCAACAGCATGCGAAGCAAACGAGTTAGCTTCAAATCCATGCGAATCAAATGTTTTAGCTTCAAATACTTGTGATATACATGATTTATCTTCAACACCTAGCAAAAAAAACGAGTTAGCTTCAAATCCATGCGAAACACATGATTTGCTTCAAATCAATGCGAAGTAGATGAATTATCTTCGAATCCATGCGAAACAAATGGCTTAACTTCAAATACTTGTGATATACATGATTCAGCTTCAACTGCATGCGAAACAAACGTGTTAGCTTCAAATCCATGCGAAACACATGATTTAGCTTCAAATCAATGCGAAGTAGAAGGGGTATCTTCGTATCGATGCGAAACAAATGGTTTAGCTGCAAATACTTGTGATATACGTGATTTAGCTTCAACTGCATGCGAAACAAACGAGTTAACTTCGAATCCATGCGAAACGAATGGGTTAGCTGCAAATACTTGTGATATACATGATTTAGCTTCAACTGCATGCGAAACAAACGAGTTAACTTCAAATCCATGCGAAACACATGAGTTAGCTTCAAATCAATGCGAAGTGGAAGGCTTAACTTCGAATCCATGCGAAACAAATGGTTTAGCTTCAAAAACTTGTGATATACATAATTCAGCTTCAACTGCATGCGAAACAAACGTGTTAGCTTCAAATCCATGCGAAACACATGATTTAGATTAAAATCAATGCGAAGTAGAAGGCTTATCTTCGAATCCATGCGAAACAAATGGTTTAGCTTCAAATACTTGTGATATACATGATTTAGCTTCAACTGCATGCGAAACAAACGAGTTAACTTCAAATCCATGCGAAACACATGAGTTAGCTTCAAATCAATGCGAAGTGGAAGGCTTATCTTCGTATCGATGCGAAACAAATGGTTTAGCTGCAAATACTTGTGATATACGTGATTTAGCTTCAACTGCATGCGAAACAAACGTGTTAGCTTCAAATCCATGCGAAACACATGATTTAGATTAAAATCAATGCGAAGTAGAAGGCTTATCTTCGAATCCATGCGAAACAAATGGTTTAGCTTCAAATACTTGTGAAATACATGATTTAGCTTCAACTGCATGCGAAACAAACGAGTTAGCTTAAAATCCATGCGAAACACATGATTTAGCTTCAAATCAATGCGAAGAAGAAGGCTGATTTTCGAATCCATGCGTAACAAATGGTTTAGCTTCAAATACTTGTGAAACACTTGGTTTAGCTTCAACAGCATGCGAAACAAACGAGTTAGCTTCAAATCCATGCGAAACACATGAGTTAGCTTCAAATCAATGCGAAGTGGAAGGCTTATCTTCGTACCGATGCGAAACAAATGGTTTAGCTGCAAATACTTGTGATATACGTGATTTAGCTTCAACTGCATGCGAAACAAACGAGTTAACTTCGAATCCATGCGAAACGAATGGGTTAGCTGCAAATACTTGTGATATACATGATTTAGCTTCAACTGCATGCGAAACAAACGAGTTAACTTCAAATCCATGCGAAACACATGAGTTAGCTTCAAATCAATGCGAAGTGGAAGGCTTATCTTCGAATCCATGCGAAACAAATGGTTTAGCTCCAAAAACTTGTGATATATATAATTCAGCTTCAACTGCATGCGAAACAAACGTGTTAGCTTCAAATCCATGCGAAACACATGATTTAGATTAAAATCAATGCGAAGAAGAAGGCTGATCTTCGAATCCACGCGAAACAAATGGTTTAGCTGCAAATACTTGTGACATACATGATTTAGCTTCAACTGCATACGAAAAAAAAGAGTTAGCTTCAAATCCATGCGAAACATATGATTTAACTTCAAATCAATGCGAAGTAGGAGGCTTATCTTCGAATCCATGCGAAACAAATGGTTTAGCTTCAAATACTTGTGATATACATGATCCAGCTTCAACTGCATGCGAAACAAACGAGTTAGATTCAAATCCATGCTAAACACATGATTTAGCTTCAAATCAATGCGAAATAGATGGATTATCTTCGAATCAATGCGAAACAAATGGTTTAACTTCAAATACTTGTGATATACATGATTTAGCTTCAACAGCATGCGAAGCAGACGAGTTAGATTCAAATCCATGCGAAACACATGATTTAGCTTCAAATCAATGCGATGTGGAAGGCTTACCTTCGAATCCATGCGAAACGAATAGTTTAGCTTCAAATACTTGTGATATACATGATTTAGTTCCAACAACATGCGAAACAAACGAGTTAGCTTCAAATCCACGCGAAACATATGATTTAGGTTCAAATCAATGCGAAGTAGAAGGCTTATCTTCGAATCCATGCGAAGCAAATGGATTAGCTTCATATACTTGTGATATACATGATTTAGCTTCAACAGCATGCGAAATAAACGAGTTAGATTCAAATCCATGCGAAACACATGATTTAACTTCAAATCAATGCGAAACAAATAGTTTAGCTGCAACTACTTGTGATATACATGATTTAGCTTCAACTGCATGCGAAATAAACGAGTTAACTTCAAATCCATGCGAAACACATGATTTAGCTTCAAATCGATGCGAAGTGGAAGGCTTATCTTCGAATCCATGCGAAACATATGATATAGCTTCAAATACTTGTGATATACATGATTCAGCTTCAACAGCATGCGAAACAAACGAGTTAGCTTCAAATCCGTGCAAACACATGATTTAGCTTCAAATGAATGCGAAGTAGGAGGCTTATCTTCGAATCCATGCGAAACAAATGGTTTAGCTGCAAATACTTGTGATATACATGATTTAGCTTCATCTGCATGCGAAAAAAACGAGTTAGCTTCAAATCCATGCGAAACACATGATTTAGCTTTAAATCAATGCGAAGTAGATGGATTATCATCGAATCCATGCGAAACAAATGGTTTAGCTGCAAATACTTGAGATATACATGATTTAACTTCAACTGCATGCGAAACAAACGAGTTAACTTCAAATCCATGCGAAACACATGATTTAGCTTCAAATCAATGAGAAGTGGAAGGCTTATCTTCGAATCCATGCGAACCGAATAGTTTAGATTCAAATACTTTTGATATACATGATTCAGCTTCAACTGCATGCGAAACAAACGAGTTAGCATCAAATCCATGCGAAACATATGATTTATCACCTAATCAATGCGAAGTAGAAGGCTGATCTTCGAATCCATGCGAAGCAAATGGTTTGGCTTCAAATACTTGTGATACACTTGATTTATCTTCAACAGCATGCGAAACAAACGAGTTAGAAGCAAATCCATGCGAAACACATGATTTAGCTTCAAATCAATGCGAAGTAGGAGGCTTATCTCCGAATCCATGCGAAACAAATGGTTTAGCTTCAAATACTTGTGATATACATGATTTAGTTTCAACATTATAGGAAACAAACGAGTTAGATTCAAATCCATGCGAAACACATGATTTAGCTTCAAATCAATGGGAAGTATATGGATTATCTTCGAATCAATGCGAAACAAATTGTTTAACTTCAAATACTTGTGATACACATGATTTAGCGTCAACAGCATGCGAAACAAACGAGTTAACTTCAAATCCATGCGAAACACATGATTTAGCTTCCAGTGAATGCGAATTAGATGGGTTATCTTCGAATCCATGCGAAACAAATGATATAGCTTCAAATACATGTGATATACATGATTTAGCTTCAACTGCATACGAAAAAAAAGAGTTAGCTTCAAATCCATGCGAAACATATGATTTAACTTCAAATGAATGCGAAGTAGAAGGCTGATCTTCGAATCCACGCGAAACAAATGGTTTAGCTGCAAATACTTGTGACATACATGATTTAGCTTCAACTGCATACGAAAAAAAAGAGTTAGCTTCAAATCCATGCGAAACATATGATTTAACTTCAAATCAATGCGAAGTAGGAGGCTTATCTTCGAATCCATGCGAAACAAATGGTTTAGCTTCAAATACTTGTGATATACATGATTTAGTTTCAACATTATAGGAAACAAACGAGTTAGATTCAAATCCATGCGAAACACATGATTTAGCTTCAAATCGATGCGAAGTGGAAGGCTTATCTTCGAATCCATGCGAAACATATGATATAGCTTCAAATACTTGTGATATACATGATTCAGCTTCAACAGCATGCGAAACAAACGAGTTAGCTTCAAATCCGTGCAAACACATGATTTAGCTTCAAATGAATGCGAAGTAGGAGGCTTATCTTCGAATCCATGCGAAACAAATGGTTTAGCTGCAAATACTTGTGATATACATGATTTAGCTTCAACTGCATGCGAAAAAAACGAGTTAGCTTCAAATCCATGTGAAACACATGATTTAGCTTTAAATCAATGCGAATTAGGAGGGTTATCTTCGAATCCATGCGAAACATATGATATAGCTTCAAATACTTGTGATATACATGATTCAGCTTCAACAGCATGCGAAACAAACGAGTTAGCTTCAAATCCGTGCAAACACATGATTTAGCTCCAAATCAATGCGAAGTAGATGGATTATCATCGAATCCATGCGAAACAAATGGTTTAGCTGCAAATACTTGAGATATACATGATTTAACTTCAACTGCATGCGAAACAAACGAGTTAACTTCAAATCCATGCGAAACACATGAATTAGATTAAAATCAACGCGAAGTAGAAGGCTTATCTTCGAATCCGTGCGAAACAAATGGTTTAGCGTCAAATACTTGTGATATACATGATTTAGCTTCAACTGCATGCGAAACAAACGAGGTAGCTTCAAATCCATGCGAACACATGATTTAGTTTCAAATCAATGCGGAGTGGAAGGCTTATCCTCGAATCCATGCGAAACGAATAGTTTAGGTTCAAATACTTGTGATATACATGATTCAGCTTCAACTGCATGCGAAACAAACGAGTTAGCATCAAATCCATGCGAAACATATGATTTATCACCTAATCAATGCGAAGTAGAAGGCTGATCTTCGAATCCATGCGAAGCAAATGGTTTGGCTTCAAATACTTGTGATACACTTGATTTATCTTCAACAGCATGCGAAACAAACGAGTTAGAAGCAAATCCATGCGAAACACATGATTTAGCTTCAAATCAATGCGAAGTAGGAGGCTTATCTCCGAATCCATGCGAAACAAATGGATTAGCTTCATATACTTGTGATATATATGATTTAGCTTCAACAGCATACGAAATAAACGAGTTAGATTCAAATCCATGCGAAACACATGATTTAACTTCAAATCAATGCGAAGTAGAAGGGTTATCTTCGAATCCATGCGAAACAAATGGTTTAACTTCAAATACTTGCGATATGCATGATTTAGCTTCAACAGAATGCGAAACAAACGAGTTAGCTTCAAATCCATGCGAAACACATGATTTAGCATCTGATAAATGCGAAGTAGAAGGCTGATCTTCGAATCCATGCGAAGCAAATGGTTTGGCTTGAAATACTTGTGACACACTTGATTTAGCTTCAACAGCATGCGAAACAAACGATGTAGCTTCAAGTCCATGCGAACACATGATTTAGCTTCAAATCAATGCGAAGTAGGAGGCTTATCTTCGAATCCATGCGAAACAAATGGTTTAGCGTCAAATACTTGTGATATACATGATTTAGCTTCAACTGGATGCGAAACAAACGAGGTAGCTTCAAATCCATGCGAACACATGATTTAGTTTCAAATCAATGCGGAGTGGAAGGCTTATCCTCGAATCCATGCGAAACGAATAGTTTAGGTTCAAATACTTGTGATATACATGATTCAGCTTCAACTGCATGCGAAACAAACGAGTTAGCATCAAATCCATGCGAAACATATGATTTATCACCTAATCAATGCGAAGTAGAAGGCTGATCTTCGAATCCATGCGAAGCAAATGGTTTGGCTTCAAATACTTGTGATACACTTGATTTATCTTCAACAGCATGCGAAACAAACGAGTTAGAAGCAAATCCATGCGAAACACATGATTTAGCTTCAAATCAATGCGAAGTAGGAGGCTTATCTCCGAATCCATGCGAAACAAATGGATTAGCTTCATATACTTGTGATATATATGATTTAGCTTCAACAGCATACGAAATAAACGAGTTAGATTCAAATCCATGCGAAACACATGATTTAACTTCAAATCAATGCGAAGTAGAAGGGTTATCTTCGAATCCATGCGAAACAAATGGTTTAACTTCAAATACTTGCGATATGCATGATTTAGCTTCAACAGAATGCGAAACAAACGAGTTAGCTTCAAATCCATGCGAAACACATGATTTAGCTTCAAATCAATGCGAATTAGAAGGCTTATCTTCGAATCCATGCGAAGCAAATGGTTTGGCTTGAAATACTTGTGATATACATGATTTAGCTTCAACAGCATGCAAAACAAACGAGTTAGCTTCAAATCCATGCGAACACATGATTTAGCTTCAAATCAATGCGAAGTAGGAGGCTTATCTTCGAATCCATGCGAAACAAATGGTTTAGCTTCAAATACTTGTGATATACATGACTTAGCTTCAACAGCATGCGAAACAAACGAGTTAGCTTCAAATCCATGCGAAACACATGATTTGGCATCAAATCAATGAGAATTAGAAGGGTTATCTTCGAATCCATGCGACACATATGATATAGCGTCAATTACTTGTGATATACATGATTTAGCTTCAACAGCATGCGAAACAAACGAGTTAGCTTCAAATCCAAGCGAAACACATAATTTATATTCAAATCAATGCGAAGTTGAAAGCTTAGCTTCAAATCCATGGGAATCAAATGGTTTAGCTTCAAATACTTGTGATATACATGATTTAGCTTCAACTGCTAGCGAAAAAAACGAGTTAGCTTCAAATCCAAGCGAGACACATGATTTAGCCTCAAATCAATGTGAAGTAGAAGGCTTACCTTCGAATAAATGCGAAACAAATGGTTTAGCTTCAAATACTTGTGAAATATATGATTTAACTTCAACAACATGCGAAACAAACGAGTTAGCTTTAAGTCCAAACGAAAAACATGATTTAGCATCAAGTCAACGCGAAGTTGATGGCTTAGCTCAAAAGCCATGCGAAACACATGATTTAGCATCTAATCAATGCGAAGTAGAAGGCTGATCTTCGAATCCATGCGAAGCAGATGGTTTAGCTTCAAATACTTGTGATATACATGATTTAGCTTCAACAGCATGCGAAACAAACGGGGTAGGTTCAAATCCATGCGAACACATGATTTAGCTTCAAATCAATGCGAAGTAGGAGACTTATCTTCGAATCCATGCGAAACAAATGGTTTAGCTTCAAATACTTGTGAAATACATGATTTAGCTTCAACAACATGCGAAACAAACGAGTTAGCTTCAAGTCCAAACGAAAAACATGATTTAGCATCAAGTCAACGCGAAGTTGATGGCTTAGCTTCAAATCCATGCTAAACGAATGATTTTGCTTCACATACTTTTGAATATAAGTGATATAGCTTCAAATGCAGGCGAAACAAACGAGTTAGCTTCAAACCCATGCGAAACACATGATTTAGCATCTAATAAATGCGAAGTAGAAGGTTTATCTTCGAATCCATGCGAAGCAAATGGTTTGGCTTCAAATACATGTGATACACTTGATTTAGCTTAGACTGCATGCGAAACAAACGAGGTAGCTTCAAATGCATGCGAACACATGATTTAGCTTCAAATCAATGCGAAGATGGAGGCTTATCTTCGAATCCATGCGAAACAAATGGTTTAGCTTCAAATACTTGTGATATACATGACTTAGCTTCAACAGCATGCGAAACAAACGAGTTAGCTTCAAATCCATGCGAAACACATGATTTAGCTTCAAATCAATGCGAATTAGAAGGGTTATCTTCGAATCCATGCGAAACATATGATATAGCTTCAAATACTTGTGATATACATGATTTAGCTTCAACAGCATGCGAAACAAACGAGTTAGCTTCAAATCCATGCGAACACATAATTTAGCTTCAAATCAATTCGAAGTAGGAGGCTTATCTTCGAATCCATGCGAAAGATATGATATAGCTTCAAATACTTGTGATATACATGATTTAGCTTCAACAGCATGCAAAACAAACGAGTTAGCTTCAAATCCATGCGAAACACATGATTTAGATTAAAATCAGTGAGAAGTAGAAGGCTTATCTCCGAATCCAAGCGAAACAAATGGTTTAGCTTCAAATACTTGTGATATACATGATTTAGCTTCAACTGCATGCGAAACAAACGGGTTAACTTCAAATCCATGTGAAACACATGATTTAGCTGCAAATCAATGCGAAGTGGAAGGCTTATCTACGAATCCATGCGAAACGAATAGTTTAGATTCAAATACTTTTGAAATACATGATTCAGCTTCAACTGCATGCGAAACAAACGAGTTAGCTTCAAATCCATGCGAAACACATGAATTAGATTAAAATCAATGCGAAGTAGGAGGCTTATCTTCGAATCCATGCGAAACAAATGGTTTAGCTTCAAATACTTGTGATATACATGATTTAGCTTGAACAGCGTGCGAAACAGACGAGGTAGCTTCAAATGCATGCGAACACATGATTTAGCTTCAAATAAATGCGAATTAGAAGGGTTATCTTCGAATCCATGCGAAACATATGATATAGCTTCAAATACTTGTGATATACATGATTTAGCTTCAACAGCATGCGAAACATACGAGTTAGCTTCAAATCCATGCGAACACATGATTTAGCTTCAAATCAATGCGAAGTAGGAGGCTTATCTTCGAATCCATGCGAAACATATTACATAGATTCAAATACTTGTGATATACAAGATTTAGCTTCAACAGCATGCAAAACACTCGAGTTAGCTTCAAATCCATGCGAAACACATGATTTAGATTAAAATCAGGAGAGAAGTAGAAGGCTTATCTTCGAATCCATGCGAAACAAAAGGTTTAGCTTCAAATACTTGTGCTATGCATGATTTAGCTTCAACAGCATGCGAAACAAACGAGTTAGCTTCAAGTCCAAACGAAAAATATGATTTAGCATCAAGTCAACGCGAAGTTCATGGCTTAGCATCAAATCCATGCGTAACGAATGATTTAGCTTCACATACTTGAAAATATAAGTGATATGGCTTCAAATGCAGGCGAAACAAACGAGTTAGCTTCAAATCCAAACGAAAAACATGATTTAGCCTCAAGTCAACGCGGAGTTGATGCCTTAGCTTCAAATCCATGCTAAACGAATGATGTTGCTTCACATACTTGTGAATATAAGTGATATAGCTTCAAATGCAGGCGAAACAAACGAGTTAGCTTCAAACCCATGCGGAACACATGATTTAGCCTTAAATCAATGCGATGTAGAAGGCTGATCTTCGAATCCATGCGAAGCAAATGGTTTGGCTTCAAATACATGTGATACACTTGATTTAGCTTCAACAGCATGCGAAACAAACGAGGTAGCTTCAAATGCATGCGAACACATGATTTAGCTTCAAATAAATGCGAATTAGAAGGGTTATCTTCGAATCCATGCGAAACATATGATATAGCTTCAAATACTTGTGATATACATGATTTAGCTTCAACAGCATGCGAAACATACGAGTTAGCTTCAAATCCATGCGAACACATGATTTAGCTTCAAATCAATGCGAAGTAGGAGGCTTATCTTCGAATCCATGCGAAACATATTACATAGCTTCAAATACTTGTGATATACAAGATTTAGCTTCAACAGCATGCGAAACAAACGAGTTAGCTTCAAATACATGCGAAACACATGATTTAGATTAAAATCAATGCGAAGTAGAAGGCTTATCTTCGAAACCATGCGAAAGAAATGGATTAGCTTCAAATACTTGTGATATACATGATTTAGCTTCAACTGCATGCGAAACAAACGAGTTAACTTCCAATCCATGTGAAACACATGATTTAGCTTCAAATGAATGCGAAGTGGAAGGCTTATCTTCGAATCCATGCGAAACGAATAGTTTAGATTCAAACACTTTTGAAATACATGATTCAGCTTCAACTGCATGCGAAAGAAACGAGTTAGCTTCAAATCCATGCGAAACACATGAATTAGCTTCAAATCAATACGAATTAGAAGGGTTATCTTGGAATCCATGCGAAACGTAGGATATAGCTTCAACTACTTGTGATATACATGATTTAGTTTCAACCGCATGCGAAACAAACGAGTTAGCTTCAAATCCTTGCGAAACAAATGATTTAGCATCAAATCAATGCGAAGTAGAAGGCTGATCTTCGAATCCATGCGAAGCAAATGGTTTAGCTTCAAGTACTTGTGATATACGTGATTTAGCTTCAACAGCATGCGAAAAAAACGAGTTAGCTTCAAATCCATGCGAAACTCATGATTTTGCTTCAAATGAATGAGAATTAGAAGGGTTATCTTCGAATCCATGCGAAACTAATGGTTTAGCTTCAAATACTTATGATATACATGATTTAGCTTCAACTGCATGCGAAACAAACGAGTTAGCTTCAAATCCATGTGAAACACATGATTTAGCATCAAATGAATGCGAAGTAGAAGGGTTATCTTCGAATCCATGCGAAACAAATGATATAGCTTCAAATACTTGTGATATACATGATTTAGCTTCAACAGCATGCGAAACAAACGAGTTAGCTTCAAATACATGCGAAACACATGATTTAGCTTCAAATCAATGCGAAGTAGGAGGCTTATCTTCGAATCCATGCGAAATAAATGGTTTAGCTTCAAATACTTGTGATACACTTGAGTTAGCTTCAACAACATGCGAAACAAAAGAGTTAGCTTCAAATCCATGCGAAACACACGATTTAGCTCCAAATCAATGCGAATTAGAAGGAGTATCTACCAATCCATGCGAAACAAATGATATAGCTTCAAATACTTGTGATATACATGATTTTGCTTCAACAGCATGCGAAACAAACGAGTTAGCTTCAAATCCATGCGAAACACATGATTTAGCATCTAATCAATGCGAAGTAGAAGGCTGATTTTCGAATCCATGCGAAGCAAATGGTTGGGTTTCAAATACTTGTGATACACTTGATTTAGCTTCAACAGCATGCGAAACAAACGAGTTAGATTCAAATCCATACGAAACACATGATTTAGATTAAAATCAATGCGAAGTAGAAGGCTTATCTTCGAATAAATGCGAAACAAATGATATAGCTTCAAATACATGTGATATACATGATTTAACTTCAACAGCATTCGAAACAAACGAGTTAGATTCAAATCCATGCGAAACACATGATTTAGCTTCAAATCAATGCCAAGTAGAAGGCTTATCTTCGAATCCATGCGAAACAATTGGATTAGCATCATATACTTGTGGTATACATGATTTAGCTTCAACAGCATGCGAAATAAACGAGTTAACTTCAAGTCCAAGCGAAAAACATGATTTATCTTCAAATCAATGCTAAGTAGAAAGCTTAGCTTCAAATCCATGGGATTCAAACGGTTTAGCTTCAAATACTTGTGATATACATGATTCAGCTTCAACTGCATGCGAAACAAACGAGTTAGCTCCAAATCCATGCGAAACACCTGATTTAGATTAAAATCAATGCGAAGTAGAAGGCTTATCTTCGAATAAATGCGAAACAAATGATATAGCTTCAAATACTTGTGATATACATGATTTAGTTCCAACAGCATGCGAAACAAACGAGATAGATTCAAATCCATGCGAAACACATGATTTATCTTCAAATCAATGCGAAGTAGGAGGCTTATCTTCGAAACCATGCGAAACAAATTGTTTAACTTCAAATACTTTTGATATACATGATTTAGCTTCAACAGCATGCGATGCAAACGAGTTAACTTCAAGTCCAAGCGAAAAACATGATTTATCTTCAAATCAATGCTAAGTAGAAAGCTTAGCTTCAAATCCATGGGAATCACATGGTTTAGCTTCAAATACTTGTGATATACATGATTCAGCTTCAACTGCATGCGAAACAAACGAGTTATCTTCAAATCCATGCGAAACACATGATTTAGATTACAATCAATGCGAAGTAAAAGGCTTATCTTCGAATAAATGCGAAACAAATGATATAGCTTCAAATACTTGTGATATACATGATTTAGTTCCAACAGCATGCGAAACAAACGAGTTAGATTCAAATCCATGCGAAACACATGATTTATCTGCAAATCAATGCGAAGTAGAAGGCTTATCTTCGAAACCATGCGAAACAAATGGATTAGCTTCATAAACTTGTGATATACATGATTTAGCTTGAACAGCATGCGAAACAAACGAGTTAGCTTCAAATCCATGCGAAACACATGATTTAGCTTCAAATCAATGCGAAGAAGAAGGGTTATCTTCGAATCCATGCGAAACGAATAGATTAGCTTCAAATACTTGTGATATTCATGATTCAGCTTCAACTGCATGCGAAACAAACGAGTTAGCTTCAAATCCATGCGAAACACATGATTTAGCATCAAGTCAACGCGAAGTTGATGGCTTAGCTTCAAATCCATGCGAAGCGAATGATTTAGCTTCAGATACTTGTGAATATAAGTGATATAGCTTCAAATGCAGGCGAAACAAACGAGTTAGCTTCAAACCCATGCGAAACACATGATTTAGCTTCAAATCAATGCGAAGTATATGGATTATCTTCGAAACCATGCGAAACAAATTGTTTAACTTCAAATACTTGTGATATACATGATTTAGCTTCAACAGCATGCGAAACAAACGAGTTAGCTTCAAATCCATGCGAAACACATGATTTAGGTTCCAATGAATGCGAATTAGAAGTGTTATCTTCGAATCCATGCGAAACAAATAATATAGCTTCAAATACATGTGATATACATGATTTAACTTCAACAGCATGCGAAACAAACGAGTAAGATTCAAATCCATGCGAAACACATGATTTAGCTTCAAATCAATGCGAAGTAGAGGGCTTATCTTCGAATCCATGCGAAACATATGATATAGCTTCAAATACTTGTGATATACATGATTTAGCTTCAACAGCATGCGAAGCAAACGAGTTAACTTCAAGTCCAAGCGAAAAACATGATTTATCTTCAAATCAATGCTAAGTAGAAAGCTTAGCTTCAAATCCATGGGAATCAAATGGTTTAGCTTCAAATACTTGTGATATACATGATTCAGCTTCAACTGCATGCGAAACAAACGAGTTAGCTTCAAATCCATGCGAAACACATGATTTAGATTAAAATCAATGCGAAGTAGAAGGCTTATCTTCGAAACCATGCGAAAGAAATGGATTAGCTTCATATACTTGTGATATACATGATTTAGCTTCAACAGCATGCGAAACAAACGAGTTAGCTTCAAATCCATGCGAAACACATGATTTAGCTTCAAATCAATGCGAAGAAGAAGGGTTATCTTCGAATCCATGCGAAACGAATAGATTAGCTTCAAATACTTGTGATATTCATGATTCAGCTTCAACTGCATGCGAAACAAACGAGTTAGCTTCAAATCCATGCGAAACAAATGATTTAGCATCAAGTCAACGCGAAGTTGATGGCTTAGCTTCAAATCCATGCGAAGCGAATGATTTAGCTTCACATACTTGTGAATATAAGTGATATAGCTACAAATGCAGGCGAAACAAACGAGTTAGCTTCAAACCCATGCGAAACACCTGATTTAGCTTCAAATGAATGCGAAGTATATGGATTATCTTCGAATCCATGCGAAACGAATAGATTAGCTTCAAATACTTGTGATATTCATGATTCAGCTTCAACTGCATGCGAAACAAACGAGTTAGCTTCAAATCCATGCGAAACAAATGATTTAGCATCAAGTCAACGCGAAGTTGATGGCTTAGCTTCAAATCCATGCGAAGCGAATGATTTAGCTTCACATACTTGTGAATATAAGTGATATAGCTTCAAATGCAGGCGAAACAAACGAGTTAGCTTCAAACCCATGCGAAACACATGATTTAGCTTCAAATCAATGCGAAGTATATGGATTATCTTCGAAACCATGCGAGACAAATTGTTTAACTTCAAATACTTGTGATATACATGATTTAGCTTCAACAGCATGCGAAACAAACGAGTTAGCTTCAAATCCATGCGAAACACATGATTTAGGTTCCAATGAATGCGAATTAGAAGGGTTATCTTCGAATCCATGCGAAACAAATGATATAGCTTCAAATACATGTGATATACATGATTTAACTTCAACAGCATGCGAAGCAAACGAGTTAACTTCAAGTCCAAGCGAAAAACATGATTTATCTTCAAATCAATGCTAAGTAGAAAGCTTAGCTTCAAATCCATGGGAATCAAATGGTTTAGCTTCAAATACTTGTGATATACATGATTCAGCTTCAACTGCATGCGAAACAAACGAGTTAGCTTCAAATCCATGCGAAACACATGATTTAGATTAAAATCAATGCGAAGTAGAAGGCTTACCTTCGAATAAATGCGAAACAAATGATATAGCTTCAAATACTTGTGATATACATGATTTATTTCCAACAGCATGCGAAACAAACGAGTTAGATTGAAATCCATGCGAAACACATGATTTATCTGCAAATCAATGCGAAGTAGAAGGCTTATCTTCGAAACCATGCGAAACAAATGGATTAGCTTCATATACTTGTGATATACATGATTTAGCTTCAACAGCATGCGAAACAAACGAGTTACCTTCAACTCCATGCGAAACACATGATTTAGCTTCAAATCAATGCGAAGAAGAAGGGTTATCTTCGAAACCATGCGAAACGAATAGATTAGCTTCAAATACTTGTGATATTCATGATTCAGCTTCAACTGCATGCGAAACAAACGAGTTAGCTTCAAATCCATGCGAAACACATGATTTAGATTAAAATCAATGCGAAGTAGAAGGCTTATCTTCGAAACCATGCGAAACAAATGGATTAGCTTCATATACTTGTGATATACATGATTTAGTTTCAACAGCATGCGAAACAAACGAGTTAGCTTCAAATCCATGCGAAACACATGATTTAGCTTCAAATCAATGCGAAGAAGAAGGGTTATCTTCGAAACCATGCGAAACAAATGGATTAGCTTCATATACTTGTGATATACATGATTTAGCCTCGACAGCATGCGAAACAAACGAGTTAGCTTCAAATCCATGCGAAACACCTGATTTAGCTTCAAATCAATGCGAAGAAGAAGGGTTATCTTCGAAACCATGCGAAACAAATGGATTAGCTTCATATACTTGTGATATACATGATTTAGCTTCGACAGCATGCGAAACAAACGAGTTAGCTTCAAATCCATGCGAAACGAATGATTTAGCTTCACATACTTGTGAATATAAGTGATATAGCTTCAAATGCAGGCGAAAAAAACGAGTTAGCTTCAAACCCATTCGAAACACATGATTTAGCTTCAAATCAATTCGAAGTATATGGATTATCTTCGAAACCATGCGAAACAAATTGTTTAACTTCAAATACTTGTGATATACATGATTTACCTTCAACAGCATGCGAAACAAACGAGTTAATTCAAGTCCAAGCGAAAAACATGATTTATCATCAAGTCAACGCGAAGTTGACGGCTTAGCTTCAAATCCATGCGAAGCAAATTGTTATCTTCAAATACTTGTGATACACTTGATTTAGCTTCAACAGCATGCGAAATAAACGAGTCAGCTTCAAATCCATGAGAATCACATGATTTTGCTTCAAATCAATGCGAAGTAGGTGGATTCTCTTCGATTCCATTCGATACAAATGGTTTAGCTTCAAATACTTGTGATATACATGATTTAGCTTCAACAGCATGCGAAACAAACGAGTTAGCTTCAAATCCTTGCGAAACAAATGATTTAGCATCAAATCAATGCGAAGTAGAAGGCTGATCTTCGAATCCATGCGAAGCAAATGGTTTAGCTTCAAATACTTGTGATATACGTGATTTAGCTTCAACAGCATGCGAAAAAAACGAGTTAGCTTCAAATCCATGCGAAACTCATGATTTTGCTTCAAATGAATGAGAATTAGAAGGGTTATCTTCGAATCCATGCGAAACTAATGGTTTAGCTTCAAATACTTATGATATACATGATTTAGCTTCAACTGCATGCGAAACAAACGAGTTAGCTTCAAATCCATGTGAAACACATGATTTAGCATCAAATGAATGCGAAGTAGAAGGGTTATCTTCGAAACCATGCGAAACAAATGATATAGCTTCAAATACTTGTGATATACATGATTTAGTTTCAACAGCATGCGAAACAATCGAGTTAGCTTCAAATCCATGCGAAACACATGATTAAGCATCAAATCAATGCGAAGTAGAAGTCTGATCTACAAATCAATGCGAAGCAAATGGTTTAGCTTCAAATACTTGTGATGCACTTGCGTTAGCTTCAACAACATGCGAAACAAACGAGTTAGCTTCAAATCCATGCGAAACACATGATTTAGCTCCAAATCAATGCGAATTAGAAGGGTTATCTTCGAATCCATGCGAAACAAATTGTTTAACTTCAAATACTTGTGATATACATGATTTAGCTTCAACAGCATGCGAAACAAACGAGTTAGCTTCAAATACATGCGAAACACATGATTTAGCTTCAAATCAATGCGAAGTAGGAGGCTTATCTTCGAATCCATGCGAAATAAATGGTTTAGCTTCAAATACTTGTGATACACTTGAGTTAGCTTCAACAACATGCGAAACAAAAGAGTTAGCTTCAAATCCATGCGAAACACACGATTTAGCTCCAAATCAATGCGAATTAGAAGGAGTATCTACCAATCCATGCGAAACAAATGATATAGCTTCAAATACTTGTGATATACATGATTTTGCTTCAACAGCATGCGAAACAAACGAGTTAGCTTCAAATCCATGCGAAACACATGATTTAGCATCTAATCAATGCGAAGTAGAAGGCTGATTTTCGAATCCATGCGAAGCAAATGGTTGGGCTTCAAATACTTGTGATACACTTGATTTAGCTTCAACAGCATGCGAAACAAACGAGTTAGATTCAAATCCATACGAAACACATGATTTAGATTAAAATCAATGCGAAGTAGAAGGCTTATCTTCGAATAAATGCGAAACAAATGATATAGCTTCAAATACATGTGATATACATGATTTAACTTCAACAGCATTCGAAACAAACGAGTTAGATTCAAATCCATGCGAAACACATGATTTAGCTTCAAATCAATGCGAAGTAGAAGGCTTATCTTCGAATCCATGCGAAACAATTGGATTTGCATCATATACTTGTGGTATACATGATTTAGCTTCAACAGCATGCGAAATAAACGAGTTAACTTCAAGTCCAAGCGAAAAACATGATTTATCTTCAAATCAATGCTAAGTAGAAAGCTTAGCTTCAAATCCATGGGATTCAAACGGTTTAGCTTCAAATACTTGTGATATACATGATTCAGCTTCAACTGCATGCGAAACAAACGAGTTAGCTCCAAATCTATGCGAAACACCTGATTTAGATTAAAATCAATGCGAAGTAGAAGGCTTATCTTCGAATAAATGCGAAACAAATGATATAGCTTCAAATACTTGTGATATACATGATTTAGTTCCAACAGCATGCGAAACAAACGAGATAGATTCAAATCCATGCGAAACACATGATTTATCTTCAAATCAATGCGAAGTAGGAGGCTTATCTTCGAATCCGTGCGAAACATATGATATAGCTTCAAATACTTGTGATATACATGATTTAGCTTCAACAGCATGCGATGCAAACGAGTTAACTTCAAGTCCAAGCGAAAAACATGATTTATCTTCAAATCAATGCTAAGTAGAAAGCTTAGCTTCAAATCCATGGGAATCACATGGTTTAGCTTCAAATACTTGTGATATACATGATTCAGCTTCAACTGCATGCGAAACAAACGAGTTAGCTTCAAATCCATGCGAAACACATGATTTAGATTACAATCAATGCGAAGTAGAAGGCTTATCTTCGAATAAATGCGAAACAAATGATATAGCTTCAAATACTTGTGATATACATGATTTAGTTCCAACAGCATGCGAAACAAACGAGTTAGCTTCAAATCCATGCGAAACACATGATTTAGCTTCAAATCAATGCGAAGAAGAAGGGTTATCTTCGAATCCATGCGAAACGAATAGATTAGCTTCAAATACTTGTGATATTCATGATTCAGCTTCAACTGCATGCGAAACAAACGAGTTAGCTTCAAATCCATGCGAAACACATGATTTAGCATCAAGTCAACGCTAAGTTGATGGCTTAGCTTCAAATCCATGCGAAGCGAATGATTTAGCTTCAGATACTTGTGAATATAAGTGATATAGCTTCAAATGCAGGCGAAACAAAGAGTTAGCTTCAAACCCATGCGAAACACATGATTTAGCTTCAAATCAATGCGAAGTATATGGATTATCTTCGAAACCATGCGAGACAAATTGTTTAACTTCAAATACTTGTGATATACATGATTTAGCTTCAACAGCATGCGAAACAAACGAGTTAGCTTCAAATCCATGCGAAACACATGATTTAGGTTCCAATGAATGCGAATTAGAAGGGTTATCTTCGAATCCATGCGAAACAAATGATATAGCTTCAAATACATGTGATATACATGATTTAACTTCAACAGCATGCGAAGCAAACGAGTTAACTTCAAGTCCAAGCGAAAAACATGATTTATCTTCAAATCAATGCTAAGTAGAAAGCTTAGCTTCAAATCCATGGGAATCAAATGGTTTAGCTTCAAATACTTGTGATATACATGATTCAGCTTCAACTGCATGCGAAACAAACGAGTTAGCTTCAAATCCATGCGAAACACATGATTTAGATTAAAATCACTGCGAAGTAGAAGGCTTATCTTCGAATAAATGCGAAACAAATGATATAGCTTCAAATACTTGTGATATACATGATTTAGTTCCAACAGCATGCGAAACAAACGAGATAGATTCAAATCCATGCGAAACACATGATTTATCTTCAAATCAATGCGAAGTAGGAGGCTTATCTTCGAATCCGTGCGAAACATATGATATAGCTTCAAATACTTGTGATATACATGATTTAGCTTCAACAGCATGCGATGCAAACGAGTTAACTTCAAGTCCAAGCGAAAAACATGATTTATCTTCAAATCAATGCTAAGTAGAAAGCTTAGCTTCAAATCCATGGGAATCACATGGTTTAGCTTCAAATACTTGTGATATACATGATTCAGCTTCAACTGCATGCGAAACAAACGAGTTAGCTTCAAATCCATGCGAAACACATGATTTAGATTACAATCAATGCGAAGTAGAAGGCTTATCTTCGAATAAATGCGAAACAAATGATATAGCTTCAAATACTTGTGATATACATGATTTAGCCTCGACAGCATGCGAAACAAACGAGTTAGCTTCAAATCCATGCGAAACACCTGATTTAGCTTCAAATCAATGCGAAGAAGAAGGGTTATCTTCGAAACCATGCGATACAAATGGATTAGCTTCATATACTTGTGATATACATGATTTAGCTTCGACAGCATGCGAAACAAACGAGTTAGCTTCAAATCCATGCGAAACGAATGATTTAGCTTCACATACTTGTGAATATAAGTGATATAGCTTCAAATGCAGGCGAAACAAACGAGTTAGCTTCAAACCCATTCGAAACACATGATTTAGCTTCAAATCAATTCGAAGTATATGGATTATCTTCGAAACCATGCGAAACAAATTGTTTAACTTCAAATACTTTTGATATACATGATTTAGCTTCAACAGCATGCGAAACAAACGAGTTAGCTTCAAATCCATGCGAAACACATGATTTAGGTTCAAATCAATGCGAAGTAGAAGGCTTATGTTAGAATCCATGCGAAACAAATGGTTTAGCTGCAAATACTTGTGATATACATGATTTAGCTTCAACAGCATGCGAAACAAACGAGTTAGCTTCAAATCCATGCGAAACACATGATTTAGGTTCCAATGAATGCGAATTAGAAGGGTTATCTTCGAATCCATGCGAAACAAATGCTATAGCTTCAAATACATGTGATATACATGATTTAACTTCAACAGCATGCGAAACAAACGAGTTAGATTCAAATCCATGCGAAACACATGATTTAGCTTCAAATCAATGCGAAGTAGAAGGCTTATGTTAGAATCCATGCGAAACAAATGGATTAGCTTCATATACTTGTGGTATACATGATTTAGCTTCAACAGCATGCGAAATAAACGAGTTAGCTTCAAATCCATGCGAAACACATGATTTAGGTTCCAATGAATGCGAATTAGAAGGGTTATCTTCGAATCCATGCGAAACAAATGATATAGCTTCAAATATATGTGATATACATGATTTAACTTCAACAGCATGCGAAACAAACGAGTTAGATTCAAATCCATGCGAAACACACGATTTAGCTTCAAATCAATGCGAAGTATATGGATTATCTTCGAAACCATGCGAAACAAATTGTTTAACTTAAAATACTTGTGATATACATGATTTAGCTTCAACAGCATGCGAAACAAACGAGTTAGCTTCAAATCCATGCGAAACACATGATTTAGGTTCCAATGAATGCGAATTAGAAGGGTTATCTTCGAATCCATGCGAAACAAATGATATAGCTTCAAATACATGTGATATACATGATTTAACTTCAACAGCATGCGAAACAAACGAGTTAGATTCAAATCCATGCGAAACACATGATTTAGCTTCAAATCAATGCGAAGTAGAAGGCTTATCTTCGAATCCATGCGAAACATATGATATAGCTTCAAATACTTGTGATATACATGATTTAGCTTCAACAGCATGCGAAGCAAACGAGTTAACTTCAAGTCCAAGCGAAAAACATGATTTATCTTCAAATCAATGCTAAGTAGAAAGCTTAGCTTCAAATCCATGGGAATCAAATGGTTTAGCTTCAAATACTTCTGATATACATGATTCAGCTTCAACTGCATGCGAAACAAACGAGTTAGCTTCAAATCCATGCGAAACACATGATTTAGATTAAAATCAATGCGAAGTAGAAGGCTTATCTTCGAAACCATGCGAAACAAATGGATTAGCTTCATATACTTGTGATATACATGAGTTAGCTTCAACAGCATGCGAAACAAACGAGTTAGCTTCAAATCCATGCGAAACACATGATTTAGCTTCAAATCAATGCGAAGAAGAAGGGTTATCTTCGAATCCATGCGAAACGAATAGATTAGGTTCAAATACTTGTGATATTCATGATTCAGCTTCAACTGCATGCGAAACAAACGAGTTAGCTTCAAATCCATGCGAAACAAATGATTTAGCATCAAGTCAACGCGAAGTTGATGGCTTAGCTTCAAATCCATGCGAAGCGAATGATTTAGCTTCACATACTTGTGAATATAAGTGATATAGCTACAAATGCAGGCGAAACAAACGAGTTAGCTTCAAACCCATGCGAAACACCTGAGTTAGCTTCAAATGAATGCGAAGTATATGGATTATCTTCGAAACCATGCGAAAGAAATTGTTTAACTTCAAATACTTGTGATATACATGATTTAGCTTCAACAGCATGCGAAACAAACGAGTTAGCTTCAAATCCATGCGAAACCCATGATTTAGGTTCCAATGAATGCGAATTAGAAGGGTTATCTTCGAATCCATGCGAAACAAATAATATAGCTTCAAATACATGGGATATACATGATTTAACTTCAACAGCATGCGAAACAAACGAGTAAGATTCAAATCCATGCGAAACACATGATTTAGCTTCAAATCAATGCGAAGTAGAAGGCTTATCTTCGAAACCATGCGAGACAAATTGTTTAACTTCAAATACTTGTGATATACATGATTTAGCTTCAACAGCATGCGAAACAAACGAGTTAGCTTCAAATCCATGCGAAACACATGATTTAGGTTCCAATGAATGCGAATTAGAAGGGTTATCTTCGAATCCATGCGAAACAAATGATATAGCTTCAAATACATGTGATATACATGATTTAACTTCAACAGCATGCGAAGCAAACGAGTTAACTTCAAGTCCAAGCGAAAAACATGATTTATCTTCAAATCAATGCTAAGTAGAAAGCTTAGCTTCAAATCCATGGGAATCAAATGGTTTAGCTTCAAATACTTGTGATATACATGATTCAGCTTCAACTGCATGCGAAACAAACGAGTTAGCTTCAAATCCATGCGAAACACATGATTTAGATTAAAATCAATGCGAAGTAGAAGGCTTATCTTCGAATAAATGCGAAACAAATGATATAGCTTCAAATACTTGTGATATACATGATTTAGTTCCAACAGCATGCGAAACAAACGAGTTAGATTGAAATCCATGCGAAACACATGATTTATCTGCAAATCAATGCGAAGTAGAAGGCTTATCTTCGAAACCATGCGAAACAAATGGATTAGCTTCAAATACTTGTGATATACATGATTTAGCTTCAACAGCATGCGAAGCAAACGAGTTAGCTTCAAATCCATGCGAAACACATGATTTAGCATCAAGTCAACGCGAAGTTGATGGCTTAGCTTCAAATCCATGCGAAGCGAATGATTTAGCTTCACATACTTGTGAATATAAGTGATATAGCTTCAAATGCAGGCGAAACAAACGAGTTAGCTTCAAACCCATGCGAAACACATGATTTATCTGCAAATCAATGCGAAGTAGAAGGCTTATCTTCGAAACCATGCGAAACAAATGGATTAGCTTCATAAACTTGTGATATACATGATTTAGCTTGAACAGCATGCGAAACAAACGAGTTAGCTTCAAATCCATGCGAAACACATGATTTAGCTTCAAATCAATGCGAAGAAGAAGGGTTATCTTCGAATCCATGCGAAACAAATAGATTAGCTTCAAATACTTGTGATATTCATGATTCAGCTTCAACTGCATGCGAAACAAACGAGTTAGCTTCAAATCCATGCGAAACACATGATTTAGCATCAAGTCAACGCGAAGTTGATGGCTTAGCTTCAAATCCATGCGAAGCGAATGATTTAGCTTCAGATACTTGTGAATATAAGTGATATAGCTTCAAATGCAGGCGAAACAAACGAGTTAGCTTCAAACCCATGCGAAACACATGATTTAGCTTCAAATCAATGCGAAGTATATGGATTATCTTCGAAACCATGCGAAACAAATTGTTTAACTTCAAATACTTGTGATATACATGATTTAGCTTCAACAGCATGCGAAACAAACGAGTTAGCTTCAAATCCATGCGAAACACATGATTTAGGTTCCAATGAATGCGAATTAGAAGGGTTATCTTCGAATCCATGCGAAACAAATAATATAGCTTCAAATACATGTGATATACATGATTTAACTTCAACAGCATGCGAAACAAACGAGTAAGATTCAAATCCATGCGAAACACATGATTTAGCTTCAAATCAATGCGAAGAAGAAGGGTTATCTTCGAAACCATGCGAAACAAATGGATTAGCTTCATATACTTGTGATATACATGATTTAGCCTCGACAGCATGCGAAACAAACGAGTTAGCTTCAAATCCATGCGAAACACCTGATTTAGCTTCAAATCAATGCGAAGAAGAAGGGTTATCTTCGAAACCATGCGAAACAAATGGATTAGCTTCATATACTTGTGATATACATGATTTAGCTTCGACAGCATGCGAAACAAACGAGTTAGCTTCAAATCCATGCGAAACGAATGATTTAGCTTCACATACTTGTGAATATAAGTGATATAGCTTCAAATGCAGGCGAAACAAACGAGTTAGCTTCAAACCCATTCGAAACACATGATTTAGCTTCAAATCAATTCGAAGTATATGGATTATCTTCGAAACCATGCGAAACAAATTGTTTAACTTCAAATACTTGTGATATACATGATTTAGCTTCAACAGCATGCGAAACAAACGAGTTAGCTTCAAATCCAAGCGAAACACATAATTTATATTCAAATCAATGCGAAGTTGAAAGCTTAGCTTCAAATCCATGGGAATCAAATGGTTTAGCTTCAAATACTTGTGATATACATGATTTAGCTTCAACTGCTAGCGAAAAAAACGAGTTAGCTTCAAATCCAAGCGAGACACATGATTTAGCCTCAAATCAATGTGAAGTAGAAGGCTTAGCTTCGAATAAATGCGAAACAAATGGTTTAGCTTCAAATACTTGTGAAATATATGATTTAGCTTCAACAACATGCGAAACAAACGAGTTAGCTTTAAGTCCAAACGAAAAACATGATTTAGCATCAAGTCAACGCGAAGTTGATGGCTGAGCTCAAAAGCCATGCGAAACACATGATTTAGCATCTAATCAATGCGAAGTAGAAGGCTGATCTTCGAATCCATGCGAAGCAGATGGTTTAGCTTCAAATACTTGTGATATACATGATTTAGCTTCAACAGCATGCGAAACAAACGGGGTAGGTTCAAATCCATGCGAACACATGATTTAGCTTCAAATCAATGCGAAGTAGGAGACTTATCTTCGAATCCATGCGAAACAAATGGTTTAGCTTCAAATACTTGTGAAATACATGATTTAGCTTCAACAACATGCGAAACAAACGAGTTAGCTTCAAGTCCAAACGAAAAACATGATTTAGCATCAAGACAACGCGAAGTTGATGGCTTAGCTTCAAATCCATGCTAAACGAATGATTTTGCTTCACATACTTGTGAATATAAGTGATATAGTTTCAAATGCAGGCGAAACAAACGAGTTAGCTTCAAACCCATGCGAAACACATGATTTAGCATCTAATAAATGCGAAGTAGAAGGTTTATCTTCGAATCCATGCGAAGCAAATGGTTTGGCTTCAAATACATGTGATACACTTGATTTAGCTTAGACTGCATGCGAAACAAACGAGGTAGCTTCAAATGCATGCGAACACATGATTTAGCTTCAAATCAATGCGAAGATGGAGGCTTATCTTCGAATCCATGCGAAACAAATGGTTTAGCTTCAAATACTTGTGATATACATGACTTAGCTTCAACAGCATGCGAAACAAACGAGTTAGCTTCAAATCCATGCGAAACACATGATTTAGCTTCAAATCAATGCGAATTAGAAGGGTTATCTTCGAATCCATGCGAAACATATGATATAGCTTCAAATACTTGTGATATACATGATTTAGCTTCAACAGCATGCGAAACAAACGAGTTAGCTTCAAATCCATGCGAACACATGATTTAGCTTCAAATCAATTCGAAGTAGGAGGCTTATCTTCGAATCCATGCGAAAGATATGATATAGCTTCAAATACTTATGATATACATGATTTAGCTTCAACTGCATGCGAAACATACGAGTTAGCTTCAAATCCATGTGAAACACATGATTTAGCATCAAATGAATGCGAAGTAGCAGGGTTATCTTCGAATCCAAGCGAAACAAATGATATAGCTTCAAATACATGTGATATACGTGATTTAGCTTCAACAGCATGCGAAAAAAACGAGTTAGCTTCAAATCCATGCGAAACTCATGATTTTGCTTCAAATGAATGAGAATTAGAAGGGTTATCTTCGAATCCATGCGAAACTAATGGTTTAGCTTCAAATACTTATGATATACATGATTTAGCTTCAACTGCATGCGAAACAAACGAGTTAGCTTCAAATCCATGTGAAACACATGATTTAGCATCAAATGAATGCGAAGTAGAAGGGTTATCTTCGAATCCATGCGAAACAAATGATATAGCTTCAAATACTTGTGATATACATGATTTAGTTTCAACAGCATGCGAAACAATCGAGTTAGCTTCAAATCCATGCGAAACACATGATTAAGCATCAAATCAATGCGAAGTAGAAGTCTGATCTACAAATCAATGCGAAGCAAATGGTTTAGCTTCAAATACTTGTGATGCACTTGAGTTAGCTTCAACAACATGCGAAACAAACGAGTTAACTTCAAATCCATGCGAAACACATGATTTAGCTCCAAATCAATGCGAATTAGAAGGGTTATCTTCGAATCCATGCGAAACAAATTGTTTAACTTCAAATACTTGTGATATACATGATTTAGCTTCAACAGCATGCGAAACAAACGAGTTAGCATCAAATCCATGCGAAACACATGATTTAGCATCAAATCAATGCGAAGTAGAAGGCTGATCTTCGAATCCATGCGAAACTAATGGTTTAGCTTCAAATACTTGTTATATACATGATTTAGCTTCAACTACATGCGAAACAAACGAGTTAGCGTCAAATCCATGCGAAACACATGATTTAGATTAAAATCAATGCCAAGTAGGAGGGTTATCTTCGAATCCATGCGAAACAAATGGTTTAACTGCAAATACTTGCGATATACATGATTTAGCTTCAACTGCATGCGAAACAAACGAGTTAGCTTCAAATCCATGCGAAACACATGATATAGCTCCAAATCAATGCGAAGTAGAAGGTTTACCTTCAAATCCATGGCAATCAAATGGTTTTGCTTCAAATACTTGTGATATACATGATTCAGCTTCAATTGCATGCGAAACAAACGAGTTAGCTTGAAATCCAAGCGAAAGACATGATCTAGCTTCATATCAATGCGAAGTAGAAGGCTTATTTTGAAATCCATGCGAACCAAATGGTTTTGCGTCAAATACTTGTGATGTACATAATTTAGATTCAACAGCATGCGAAACAAACGAGTTAGCTTCAAATCCATGCGAAACACATGATTTAGCATCTAATCAATGCGAAGTAGAAGGCTGATTTTCGAATCCATGCGAAGCAAATGGTTGGGCTTCAAATACTTGTGATACACTTGATTTAGCTTCAACAGCATGCGAAACAAACGAGTTAGATTCAAATCCATACGAAACACATGATTTAGATTAAAATCAATGCGAAGTAGAAGGCTTATCTTCGAATAAATGCGAAACAAATGATATAGCTTCAAATACATGTGATATACATGATTTAACTTCAACAGCATTCGAAACAAACGAGTTAGATTCAAATCCATGCGAAACACCTGATTTAGATTAAAATCAATGCGAAGTAGAAGGCTTATCTTCGAATAAATGCGAAACAAATGATATAGCTTCAAATACTTGTGATATACATGATTTAGTTCCAACAGCATGCGAAACAAACGAGATAGATTCAAATCCATGCGAAACACATGATTTATCTTCAAATCAATGCGAAGTAGGAGGCTTATCTTCGAATCCATGCGAAACATATGATATAGCTTCAAATACTTGTGATATACATGATTTAGCTTCAACAGCATGCGATGCAAACGAGTTAACTTCAAGTCCAAGCGAAAAACATGATTTATCTTCAAATCAATGCTAAGTAGAAAGCTTAGCTTCAAATCCATGGGAATCAAATGGTTTAGCTTCAAATACTTGTGATATACATGATTCAGCTTCAACTGCATGCGAAACAAACGAGTTAGCTTCAAATCCATGCGAAACACATGATTTAGATTACAATCAATGCGAAGTAGAAGGCTTATCTTCGAATAAATGCGAAACAAATGATATAGCTTCAAATACTTGTGATATACATGATTTAGTTCCAACAGCATGCGAAACAAACGAGTTAGATTCAAATCCATGCGAAACACATGATTTATCTGCAAATCAATGCGAAGTAGAAGGCTTATCTTCGAAACCATGCGAAACAAATGGATTAGCTTCATAAACTTGTGATATACATGATTTAGCTTGAACAGCATGCGAAACAAACGAGTTAGCTTCAAATCCATGCGAAACACATGATTTAGCTTCAAATCAATGCGAAGAAGAAGGGTTATCTTCGAATCCATGCGAAACGAATAGATTAGCTTCAAATACTTGTGATATTCATGATTCAGCTTCAACTGCATGCGAAACAAACGGGTTAGCTTCAAATCCATGCGAAACACATGATTTAGCATCAAGTCAACGCGAAGTTGATGGCTTAGCTTCAAATCCATGCGAAGCGAATGATTTAGCTTCAGATACTTGTGAATATAAGTGATATAGCTTCAAATGCAGGCGAAACAAACGAGTTAGCTTCAAACCCATGCGAAACACATGATTTAGCTTCAAATCAATGCGAAGTATATGGATTATCTTCGAAACCATGCGAAACAAATTGTTTAACTTCAAATACTTGTGATATACATGATTTAGCTTCAACAGCATGCGAAACAAACGAGTTCGATTCAAATCCATGCGAAACACATGATTTAGGTTCCAATGAATGAGAATTAGAAGGGTTATCTTCGAATCCATGCGAAACAAATAATATAGCTTGAAATACATGTGATATACATGATTTATCTTCAACAGCATGCGAAACAAACGAGTAAGATTCAAATCCATGCGAAACACATGATTTAGCTTCAAATCAATGCGAAGTAGAAGGCTTATCTTCGAATCCATGCGAAACATATGATATAGCTTCAAATACTTGTGATATACATGATTTAGCTTCAACAGCATGCGAAGCAAACGAGTTAACTTCAAGTCCAAGCGAAAAACATGATTTATCTTCAAATCAATGCTAAGTAGAAAGCTTAGCTTCAAATCCATGGGAATCAAATGGTTTAGCTTCAAATACTTGTGATATACATGATTCAGCTTCAACTGCATGCGAAACAAACGAGTTAGCTTCAAATCCATGCGAAACACATGATTTAGATTAAAATCAATGCGAAGTAGAAGGCTTATCTTCGAAACCATGCGAAACAAATGGATTAGCTTCATATACTTGTGATATACATGATTTAGCTTCAACAGCATGCGAAACAAACGAGTTAGCTTCAAATCCATGCGAAACACATGATTTAGCTTCAAATCAATGCGAAGAAGAAGGGTTATCTTCGAATCCATGCGAAACGAATAGATTAGCTTCAAATACTTGTGATATTCATGATTCAGCTTCAACTGCATGCGAAACAAACGAGTTAGCTTCAAATCCATGCGAAACAAATGATTTAGCATCAAGTCAACGCGAAGTTGATGGCTTAGCTTCAAATCCATGCGAAGCGAATGATTTAGCTTCACATACTTGTGAATATAAGTGATATAGCTACAAATGCAGGCGAAACAAACGAGTTAGCTTCAAACCCATGCGAAACACCTGATTTAGCTTCGAATGAATGCGAAGTATATGGATTATCTTCGAAACCATGCGAAAGAAATTGTTTAACTTCAAATACTTGTGATATACATGATTTAGCTTCAACAGCATGCGAAACAAACGAGTTAGCTTCAAATCCATGCGAAACACATGATTTAGGTTCCAATGAATGCGAATTAAAAGGGTTATCTTCGAATCCATGCGAAACAAATGATATAGCTTCAAATACATGTGATATACATGATTTAACTTCAACAGCATGCGAAGCAAACGAGTTAACTTCAAGTCCAAGCGAAAAACATGATTTATCTTCAAATCAATGCTAAGTAGAAAGCTTAGCTTCAAATCCATGGGAATCAAATGGTTTAGCTTCAAATACTTGTGATATACATGATTCAGCTTCAACTGCATGCGAAACAAACGAGTTAGCTTCAAATCCATGCGAAACACATGATTTAGATTAAAATCAATGCGAAGTAGAAGGCTTATCTTCGAATAAATGCGAAACAAATGATATAGCTTCAAATACTTGTGATATACATGATTTAGTTCCAACAGCATGCGAAACAAACGAGTTAGATTGAAATCCATGCGAAACACATGATTTATCTGCAAATCAATGCGAAGTAGAAGGCTTATCTTCGAAACCATGCGAAACAAATGGATTAGCTTCATATACTTGTGATATACATGATTTAGCTTCAACAGCATGCGAAACAAACGAGTTACCTTCAACTCCATGCGAAACACATGATTTAGCTTCAAATCAATGCGAAGAAGAAGGGTTATCTTCGAAACCATGCGAAACGAATAGATTAGCTTCAAATACTTATGATATTCATGATTCAGCTTCAACCGCATGCGAAACAAACGAGTTAGCTTCAAATCCATGCGAAACACATGATTTAGATTAAAATCAATGCGAAGTAGAAGGCTTATCTTCGAAACCATGCGAAACAAATGGATTAGCTTCATATACTTGTGATATACATGATTTAGTTTCAACAGCATGCGAAACAAACGAGTTAGCTTCAAATCGATGCGAAACACATGATTTAGCTTCAAATCAATGCGAAGAAGAAGGGTTATCTTCGAAACCATGCGAAACAAATGGATTAGCTTCATATACTTGTGATATACATGATTTAGCCTCGACAGCATGCGAAACAAACGAGTTAGCTTCAAATCCATGCGAAACACCTGATTTAGCTTCAAATCAATGCGAAGAAGAAGGGTTATCTTCGAAACCATGCGAAACAAATGGATTAGCTTCATATACTTGTGATATACATGATTTAGCTTCGACAGCATGCGAAACAAACGAGTTAGCTTCAAATCAATGCTAAGTAGAAAGCTTAGCTTCAAATCCATGGGAATCAAATGGTTTAGCTTCAAATACTTGTGATATACATGATTCAGCTTCAACTGCATGCGAAACAAACGAGTTAGCTTCAAATCCATGCGAAACACATGATTTAGATTAAAATCAATGCGAAGTAGAAGGCTTATCTTCGAAACCATGCGAAACAAATGGATTAGCTTCATATACTTGTGATATACATGATTTAGCTTCAACAGCATGCGAAACAAACGAGTTAGCTTCAAATCCATGCGAAACACATGATTTAGCTTCAAATCAATGCGAAGAAGAAGGGTTATCTTCGAATCCATGCGAAACGAATAGATTAGCTTCAAATACTTGTGATATTCATGATTCAGCTTCAACTGCATGCGAAACAAACGAGTTAGCTTCAAATACATGCGAAACACATGATTTAGCTTCAAATCAATGCGAAGTAGGAGGCTTATCTTCGAATCCATGCGAAATAAATGGTTTAGCTTCAAATACTTGTGATACACTTGAGTTAGCTTCAACAACATGCGAAACAAAAGAGGTAGCTTCAAATCCATGCGAAACACACGATTTAGCTCCAAATCAATGCGAATTAGAAGGAGTATCTACCAATCCATGCGAAACAAATGATATAGCTTCAAATACTTGTGATATACATGATTTTGCTTCAACAGCATGCGAAACAAACGAGTTAGCTTCAAATCCATGCGAAACACATGATTTAGCATCTAATCAATGCGAAGTAGAAGGCTGATTTTCGAATCCATGCGAAGCAAATGGTTGGGCTTCAAATACTTGTGATACACTTGATTTAGCTTCAACAGCATGCGAAACAAACGAGTTAGATTCAAATCCATACGAAACACATGATTTAGATTAAAATCAATGCGAAGTAGAAGGCTTATCTTCGAATAAATGCGAAACAAATGATATAGCTTCAAATACATGTGATATACATGATTTAACTTCAACAGCATTCGAAACAAACGAGTTAGATTCAAATCCATGCGAAACACCTGATTTAGATTAAAATCAATGCGAAGTAGAAGGCTTATCTTCGAATAAATGCGAAACAAATGATATAGCTTCAAATACTTGTGATATACATGATTTAGTTCCAACAGCATGCGAAACAAACGAGATAGATTCAAATCCATGCGAAACACATGATTTATCTTCAAATCAATGCGAAGTAGGAGGCTTATCTTCGAATCCATGCGAAACATATGATATAGCTTCAAATACTTGTGATATACATGATTTAGCTTCAACAGCATGCGATGCAAACGAGTTAACTTCAAGTCCAAGCGAAAAACATGATTTATCTTCAAATCAATGCTAAGTAGAAAGCTTAGCTTCAAATCCATGGGAATCAAATGGTTTAGCTTCAAATACTTGTGATATACATGATTCAGCTTCAACTGCATGCGAAACAAACGAGTTAGCTTCAAATCCATGCGAAACACATGATTTAGATTACAATCAATGCGAAGTAGAAGGCTTATCTTCGAATAAATGCGAAACAAATGATATAGCTTCAAATACTTGTGATATACATGATTTAGTTCCAACAGCATGCGAAACAAACGAGTTAGATTCAAATCCATGCGAAACACATGATTTATCTGCAAATCAATGCGAAGTAGAAGGCTTATCTTCGAAACCATGCGAAACAAATGGATTAGCTTCATAAACTTGTGATATACATGATTTAGCTTGAACAGCATGCGAAACAAACGAGTTAGCTTCAAATCCATGCGAAACACATGATTTAGCTTCAAATCAATGCGAAGAAGAAGGGTTATCTTCGAATCCATGCGAAACGAATAGATTAGCTTCAAATACTTGTGATATTCATGATTCAGCTTCAACTGCATGCGAAACAAACGGGTTAGCTTCAAATCCATGCGAAACACATGATTTAGCATCAAGTCAACGCGAAGTTGATGGCTTAGCTTCAAATCCATGCGAAGCGAATGATTTAGCTTCAGATACTTGTGAATATAAGTGATATAGCTTCAAATGCAGGCGAAACAAACGAGTTAGCTTCAAACCCATGCGAAACACATGATTTAGCTTCAAATCAATGCGAAGTATATGGATTATCTTCGAAACCATGCGAAACAAATTGTTTAACTTCAAATACTTGTGATATACATGATTTAGCTTCAACAGCATGCGAAACAAACGAGTTCGATTCAAATCCATGCGAAACACATGATTTAGGTTCCAATGAATGAGAATTAGAAGGGTTATCTTCGAATCCATGCGAAACAAATAATATAGCTTGAAATACATGTGATATACATGATTTATCTTCAACAGCATGCGAAACAAACGAGTAAGATTCAAATCCATGCGAAACACATGATTTAGCTTCAAATCAATGCGAAGTAGAAGGCTTATCTTCGAATCCATGCGAAACATATGATATAGCTTCAAATACTTGTGATATACATGATTTAGCTTCAACAGCATGCGAAGCAAACGAGTTAACTTCAAGTCCAAGCGAAAAACATGATTTATCTTCAAATCAATGCTAAGTAGAAAGCTTAGCTTCAAATCCATGGGAATCAAATGGTTTAGCTTCAAATACTTGTGATATACATGATTCAGCTTCAACTGCATGCGAAACAAACGAGTTAGCTTCAAATCCATGCGAAACACATGATTTAGATTAAAATCAATGCGAAGTAGAAGGCTTATCTTCGAAACCATGCGAAACAAATGGATTAGCTTCATATACTTGTGATATACATGATTTAGCTTCAACAGCATGCGAAACAAACGAGTTAGCTTCAAATCCATGCGAAACACATGATTTAGCTTCAAATCAATGCGAAGAAGAAGGGTTATCTTCGAATCCATGCGAAACGAATAGATTAGCTTCAAATACTTGTGATATTCATGATTCAGCTTCAACTGCATGCGAAACAAACGAGTTAGCTTCAAATCCATGCGAAACAAATGATTTAGCATCAAGTCAACGCGAAGTTGATGGCTTAGCTTCAAATCCATGCGAAGCGAATGATTTAGCTTCACATACTTGTGAATATAAGTGATATAGCTACAAATGCAGGCGAAACAAACGAGTTAGCTTCAAACCCATGCGAAACACCTGATTTAGCTTCGAATGAATGCGAAGTATATGGATTATCTTCGAAACCATGCGAAAGAAATTGTTTAACTTCAAATACTTGTGATATACATGATTTAGCTTCAACAGCATGCGAAACAAACGAGTTAGCTTCAAATCCATGCGAAACACATGATTTAGGTTCCAATGAATGCGAATTAAAAGGGTTATCTTCGAATCCATGCGAAACAAATGATATAGCTTCAAATACATGTGATATACATGATTTAACTTCAACAGCATGCGAAGCAAACGAGTTAACTTCAAGTCCAAGCGAAAAACATGATTTATCTTCAAATCAATGCTAAGTAGAAAGCTTAGCTTCAAATCCATGGGAATCAAATGGTTTAGCTTCAAATACTTGTGATATACATGATTCAGCTTCAACTGCATGCGAAACAAACGAGTTAGCTTCAAATCCATGCGAAACACATGATTTAGATTAAAATCAATGCGAAGTAGAAGGCTTATCTTCGAATAAATGCGAAACAAATGATATAGCTTCAAATACTTGTGATATACATGATTTAGTTCCAACAGCATGCGAAACAAACGAGTTAGATTGAAATCCATGCGAAACACATGATTTATCTGCAAATCAATGCGAAGTAGAAGGCTTATCTTCGAAACCATGCGAAACAAATGGATTAGCTTCATATACTTGTGATATACATGATTTAGCTTCAACAGCATGCGAAACAAACGAGTTACCTTCAACTCCATGCGAAACACATGATTTAGCTTCAAATCAATGCGAAGAAGAAGGGTTATCTTCGAAACCATGCGAAACGAATAGATTAGCTTCAAATACTTATGATATTCATGATTCAGCTTCAACCGCATGCGAAACAAACGAGTTAGCTTCAAATCCATGCGAAACACATGATTTAGATTAAAATCAATGCGAAGTAGAAGGCTTATCTTCGAAACCATGCGAAACAAATGGATTAGCTTCATATACTTGTGATATACATGATTTAGTTTCAACAGCATGCGAAACAAACGAGTTAGCTTCAAATCGATGCGAAACACATGATTTAGCTTCAAATCAATGCGAAGAAGAAGGGTTATCTTCGAAACCATGCGAAACAAATGGATTAGCTTCATATACTTGTGATATACATGATTTAGCCTCGACAGCATGCGAAACAAACGAGTTAGCTTCAAATCCATGCGAAACACCTGATTTAGCTTCAAATCAATGCGAAGAAGAAGGGTTATCTTCGAAACCATGCGAAACAAATGGATTAGCTTCATATACTTGTGATATACATGATTTAGCTTCGACAGCATGCGAAACAAACGAGTTAGCTTCAAATCCATGCGAAACGAATGATTTAGCTTCACATACTTGTGAATATAAGTGATATAGCTTCAAATGCAGGCGAAACAAACGAGTTAGCTTCAAACCCATTCGAAACACATGATTTAGCTTCAAATCAATTCGAAGTATATGGATTATCTTCGAAACCATGCGAGACAAATTGTTTAACTTCAAATACTTGTGATATACATGATTTAGCTTCAACAGCATGCGAAACAAACGAGTTAGCTTCAAATCCATGCGAAACACATGATTTAGCTTCAAATCAATGCGAAGTAGAAGGCTTATCTTCGAATCCATGCGAAACAATTGGATTAGCTTCATATACTTGTGGTATACATGATTTAGCTTGAACAGCATGCGAAATAAACGAGTTAACTTCAAGTCCAAGCGAAAAACATGATTTAGGTTCCAATGAATGCGAATTAGAAGGGTTATCTTCGAATCCATGCGAAACAAATGATATAGCTTCAAATACATGTGATATACATGATTTAACTTCAACAGCATGCGAAACAAACGAGTTAGATTCAAATCCATGCGAAACACATGATTCAGCTTCAAATCAATGCGAAGTATAAGGATTATCTTCGAAACCATGCGAAACAAATTGTTTAACTTAAAATACTTGTGATATACATGATTTAGCTTCAACAGCATGCGAAACAAACGAGTTAGCTTCAAATCCATGCGAAACACATGATTTAGGTTCCAATGAATGCGAATTAGAAGGGTTATCTTCGAATCCATGCGAAACAAATGATATGGCTTCAAATACATGTGATATACATGATTTAACTTCAACAGCATGCGAAACAAACGAGTTAGATTCAAATCCATGCGAAACACATGATTTAGCTTCAAATCAATGCGAAGTAGAAGGCTTATCTTCGAATCCATGCGAAACAAATTGTTTAACTTCAAATACTTGTGATATACATGATTCAGCTTCAACTGCATGCGAAACAAACGAGTTAGCTTAAAATCCATGCGAAACACATGATTTAGATTAAAATCAATGCGAAGTAGAATTCTTATCTTCGAATAAATGCGAAACAAATGATATAGATTCAAATACTTGTGATATACATGATTTAGTTCCAACAGCATGCGAAACAAACGAGTTAGATTCAAATCCATGCGAAACACATGATTTATCTTCAAATCAATGCGAAGTAGGAGGCTTATCTTCGAATCCATGCGAAACATATGATATAGCTTCAAATACTTGTGATATACATGATTTAGCTTCAACAGCATGCGAAACAAACGAGTTAGCTTCAAATCCATGCGAAACACATGATTTAGCATCAAGTCAACGCGAAGTTGATGGCTTAGCTTCAAATCCATGCGAAGCGAATGATTTAGCTTCACATACTTGTGAATATAAGTGATATAGCTTCAAATGCAGGCGAAACAAACGAGTTAGCTTCAAACCCATGCGAAACACATGATTTAGCTTCAAATCAATGCGAAGTAAATGGATTATCTTCGAAACCATGCGAGACAAATTGTTTAACTTCAAATACTTGTGATATACATGATTTAGCTTCAACAGCATGCGAAACAAACGAGTTAGCTTCAAATCCATGCGAAACACATGATTTAGGTTCCAATGAATGCGACTTAGAAGGGTTATCTTCGAATCCATGCGAAACAAATGATATAGCTTCAAATACATGTGATATACATGATTTAACTTCAACAGCATGCGAAACAAACGAGTTAGATTCAAATCCATGCGAAACACATGATTTAGCTTCAAATCAATGCGAAGTAGAAGGCTTATCTTCGAATCCATGCGAAACAATTGGATTAGCTTCATATACTTGTGGTATACATGATTTAGCTTCAACAGCATGCGAAATAAACGAGTTAACTTCAAGTCCAAGCGAAAAACATGATTTATGTTCAAATCAATGCTAAGTAGAAAGCTTAGCTTCAAATCCATGGGATTCAAATGGTTTAGCTTCAAATACTTGTGATATACATGATTCAGCTTCAACTGCATGCGAAACAAACGAGTTAGCTTCAAATCCATGCGAAACACATGATTTAGATTAAAATCAATGCGAAGTAGAATTCTTATCTTCGAATAAATGCGAAACAAATGATATAGCTTCAAATACTTGTGATATACATGATTTAGTTCCAACAGCATGCGAAACAAACGAGTTAGATTCAAATCCATGCGAAACACATGATTTATCTTCAAATCAATGCGAAGTAGGAGGCTTATCTTCGAATCCATGCGAAACATATGATATAGCTTCAAATACTTGTGATATACATGATTTAGCTTCAACAGCATGCGAAGCAAACGAGTTAACTTCAAGTCCAGGCGAAAAACATGATTTATATTCAAATCAATGCTAAGTAGAAAGCTTAGCTTCAAATCCATGGGAATCAAATGGTTTAGCTTCAAATACTTGTGATATACATGATTCAGCTTCAACAGCATGCGAAACAAACGAGTTAGCTTCAAATCCATGCGAAACACATGATTTAGCTTCAAATCAATGCGCAGAAGAAGGCTTATCTTCGAAACCATGCGAAAGAAATGGATTAGCTTCATATACTTGTGATATACATGATTTAGCTTCAACAGCATGCGAAACAAACGAGTTAGCTTCAAATCATGCGAAACACATGATTTAGCTTCAAATCAATGCGAAGAAGAAGGGTTATCTTCGAATCCATGCGAAACGAATAGATTAGCTTCAAATACTTGTGATATTCATGATTCAGCTTCAACTGCATGCGAAACAAACGAGTTAGCTTCAAATCCATGCGAAACACATGATTTAGATTAAAATCAATGCGAAGTAGAAGGCTTATCTTCGAAACCATGCGAAACAAATGGATTAGCTTCATATACTTGTGATATACATGATTTAGCTTCAACAGCATGCGAAACAAACGAGTTAGCTTCAAATGCATGCGAAACACATGATTTAGCTTCAAATCAATGCGAAGAAGAAGGGTTATCTTCGAATCCATGCGAAACGAATAGATTAGCTTCAAATACTTGTGATATTCATGATTCAGCTACAACTGCATGCGAAACAAACGAGTTAGCTTCAAATCCATGCGAAACACATGATTTAGCATCAAGTCAACGCGAAGTTGATGGCTTAGCTTCAAATCCATGCGAAGCGAATGATTTAGCTTCACATACTTGTGAATATAAGTGATATAGCTTCAAATGCAGGCGAAACAAACGAGTTAGCTTCAAACCCATGCGAAACACCTGATTTAGCTTCAAATCAATGCGAAGTATATGGATTATCTTCGAAACCATGCGAAAGAAATTGTTTAGCTTCAAATACTTGTGATATACATGATTTAGCTTCAACAGCATGCGAAACAAACGAGTTAGCTTCAAATCCATGCGAAGCACACGATTTAGCATCAAGTCAACGCGAAGTTGATGGCTTAGCTTCAAATCCATGCGAAGCGAATGATTTAGCTTCACATACTTGTGAATATAAGTGATATAGCTTCAATGCAGGCGAAACAAACGAGTTAGCTTCAAACCCATGCGAAACACATGATTTAGCTTCAAATCAATGCGAAGTAAATGGATTATCTTCGAAACCATGCGAGACAAATTGTTTAACTTCAAATACTTGTGATATACATGATTTAGCTTCAACAGCATGCGAAACAAACGAGTTAGCTTCAAATCCATGCGAACACATGATTTAGCTTCAATCAATGCGAATTAGAAGGGTTATATTCGAATCCATGCGAAACAAATGATATAGCTTCAAATACATGTGATATACATGATTTAACTTCAACAGCATGCGAAACAAACGAGTTAGATTCTAATCCATGCGAAACACATGATTTAGCTTCAAATCAATGCGAAGTAGAAGGCTTATCTTCGAATCCATGCGAAACAATTGGATTAGCTTCATATACTTGTGGTATACATGATTTAGCTTCAACAGCATGCGAAATAAACGAGTTAACTTCAAGTCCAAGCGAAAAACATGATTTATGTTCGAATCAATGCTAAGTAGAAAGCTTAGCTTCAAATCCATGGGATTCAAATGGTTTAGCTTCAAATACTTGTGATATACATGATTCAGCTTCAACTGCATGCGAAACAAACGAGTTAGATTCAAATCCATGCGAAACACATGATTTATCTTCAAATCAATGCGAAGTAGGAGGCTTATCTTCGAATCCATGCGAAACATATGATATAGCTTCAAATACTTGTGATATACATGCTTTAGCTTCAACAGCATGCGAAGCAACGAGTTAACTTCAAGTCCAAGCGAAAAACATGATTTATATTCAAATCAATGCTAAGTAGAAAGCTTAGCTTCAAATCCATGGGAATCAAATGGTTTAGCTTCAAATACTTGTGATATACATGATTCAGCTTCAACAGCATGCGAAACAAACGAGTTAGCTTCAAATCCATGCGAAACACATGATTTAGCTTCAAATCAATGCGAAGAAGAAGGCTTATCTTCGAAACCATGCGAAACAAATGGATTAGCTTCATATACTTGTGATATACATGATTTAGCTTCAACAGCATGCGAAACAAACGAGTTAGCTTCAAATCCATGCGAAACACATGATTTAGCTTCAAATCAATGCGAAGAAGAAGGGTTATCTTCGAATCCATGCGAAACGAATAGATTAGCTTCGTATACTTGTGATATACATGATTTAGCTTCGACAGCATGCGAAACAAACGAGTTAGCTTCAAATCCATGCGAAACACCTGATTTAGCTTCAAATCAATGCGAAGAAGAAGGGTTATCTTCGAAACCCTGCGAAACAAATGGATTAACTTCATATACTTGTGATATACATGATTTAGCTTCGACAGCATGCGAAACAAACGAGTTAGCTTCAAATCCATGCGAAACACCTGATTTAGCTTCAAATCAATGCGAAGTAGAAGGCTTATCTTCGAAACCATGCGAAACAAATGGATTAGCTTCATATACTTGTGATATACATGATTAGCTTCAACAGCATGCGAAACAAACGAGTTAGCTTCAAATCCATGCGAAACACATGATTTAGCTTCAAATCAATGCGAAGAAGAAGGGTTATCTTCGAATCCATGCGAAACGAATAGATTAGCTTCATATACTTGTGATATACATGATTTAGCTTCGACAGCATGCGAACAAACGAGTTAGCTTCAAATCCATGCGAATCGAATGATTTAGCTTCACATACTTGTGAATATAAGTGATATAGCTTCAAATGCAGGCGAAACAAACGAGTTAGCTTCAAACCCATTCGAAACACATGATTTAGCTTCAAATCAATTCGAAGTATATGGATTATCTTCGAAACCATGCGAAACAAATTGTTTAATAAATTCAAATACTTGTGATATATAATGATTTAGCTTCAACAGCATGCGAAACAAACGAGTTAGCTTCAAATCCAAGCGAAAGACATGATCTAGCTTTCATATCAATGCGAAGTAGAAGGCTTATTTTGAAATCCATGCGAACCAAATGGTTTTGCGTCAAATACTTGTGATGTACATAATTTAGATTCAACTGCATGCGAAACAAATGAGTTAGCTTCAAATCCATGCGAAACAAACGAGTTAGATTCAAATCCATACGAAACACATGATTTAGCTTCAAATCAATGCGAAGTATATGGATTATCTTCGAATCCATGCGAAACAAATTGTTTAACTTCAAATACTTGTGATATACATGATTTCTCTTCAACAGCATGCGAAACAAAACGAGTTAGCTTCAAATCCATGCGAAAAACATGATTTAGCATCAAGTCAACGCGAAGTTGATGGCTTAGTTTCAAATCCATGCGAAACGAATGATTTAGCTTTTTGACACACTTGTGAATATAAGTGATATAGCTTCAAATGCATGCGAAACAAACGAGTTAGCTTCAAACCCATGCGAAACACATGATTTAGCATCTATCAATGCGAAGTAAAAGGCTGATCTTCGAATCCATGCGAAGCAAATGGTTTAGCTTCAAATACTTGCGATACACTTGGTTTAGCTTCAACAGCATGCGAAACAAACGAGTTAGCTTCAAATACATGCGAAACACATGATTTAGCTTCAAATCAATGCGAAGTAGGAGGCTTATCTTCGAATCCATGCGAAATAAATGGTTTAGCTTCAAATACTTGTGATACACTTGAGTTAGCTTCAACAACATGCGAAACAAAAGAGTTAGCTTCAAATCCATGCGAAACACACGATTTAGCTCCAAATCAATGCGAATTAGAAGGAGTATCTACCAATCCATGCGAACAAATGATATAGCTTCAAATACTTGTGATACACTTGATTTAGCTTCAACAGCATGCGAAACAAACGAGTTAGATTCAAATCCATACGAAACACATGATTTAGATTAAAATCAATGCGAAGTAGAAGGCTTATCTTCGAATAAATGCGAAACAAATGATATAGCTTCAAATACATGTGATATACATGATTTAACTTCAACAGCATTCGAAACAAACGAGTTAGATTCAAATCCATGCGAAACACCTGATTTAGATTAAAATCAATGCGAAGTAGAAGGCTTATCTTCGAATAAATGCGAAACAAATGATATAGCTTCAAATACTTGTGATATACATGATTTAGTTCCAACAGCATGCGAAACAAACGAGATAGATTCAAATCCATGCGAAGCACATGATTTATCTTCAAATCAATGCGAAGTAGGAGGCTTATCTTCGAATCCATGCGAAACATATGATATAGCTTCAAATACTTGTGATATACATGATTTAGCTTCAACAGCATGCGATGCAAACGAGTTAACTTCAAGTCCAAGCGAAAAACATGATTTATCTTCAAATCAATGCTAAGTAGAAAGCTTAGCTTCAAATCCATGGGAATCAAATGGTTTAGCTTCAAATACTTGTGATATACATGATTCAGCTTCAACTGCATGCGAAACAACGAGTTAGCTCCAAATCCATGCGAAACACCTGATTTAGATTAAAATCAATGCGATGTAGAAGGCTTATCTTCGAATAAATGCGAAACAAATGATATAGCTTCAAATACTTGTGATATACATGATTTAGTTCCAACAGCATGCGAAACAAACGAGATAGATTCAAATCCATGCGAAACACATGATTTATCTTCAAATCAATGCGAAGTAGAAGGCTTATCTTCGAATCTCCATGCGAAACCATATGATATAGCTTCAAATACTTGTGATATACATGATTAGCTTCAACAGCATGCGAAGCAAACGAGTTAACTTCAAGTCCAAGCGAAAAACATGATTTATCTTCAAATCAATGCTAAGTAGAAAGCTTAGCTTCAAATCCATGGGAATCAAATGGTTTAGCTTCAAATACTTGTGATATACATGATTCAGCTTCAACTGCATGCGAAACAAACGAGTTAGCTTCAAATCCATGCGAAACACATGATTTAGATTAAAATCAATGCGAAGTAGAAGGCTTATCTTCGAAACCATGCGAAACAAATGGATTAGCTTCATATACTTGTGATATACATGATTTAGCTTCAACAGCATGCGAAACAAACGAGTTAGCTTCAAATCCATGCGAAACACATGATTTAGCTTCAAATCAATGCGAAGAAGAAGGGTTATCTTCGAATCCATGCGAAACGAATAGATTAGCTTCAAATACTTGTGATATTCATGATTCAGCTTCAACTGCATGCGAAACAAACGAGTTAGCTTCAAATACATGCGAAACACATGATTTAATGCTCAAATCAATGCGAAGTAGGAGGCTTATCTTCGAATCCATGCGAAATAAATGGTTTAGCTTCAAATACTTGTGATACACTTGAGTTAGCTTCAACAACATGCGAAACAAAAGAGGTAGCTTCAAATCCATGCGAAACACACGATTTAGCTCCAAATCAATGCGAATTAGAAGGAGTATCTACCAATCCATGCGAAACAAATGATATAGCTTCAAATACTTGTGATATACATGATTTTGCTTCTACAGCATGCGAAACAAACGAGTTAGCTTCAAATCCATGCGAAACACATGATTTAGCATCTAATCAATGCGAAGTAGAAGGCTGATTTTCGAATCCATGCGAAGCAAATGGTTGGGCTTCAAATACTTGTGATACACTTGATTTAGCTTCAACAGCATGCGAAACAAACGAGTTAGATTCAAATCCATACGAAACACATGATTTAGATTAAAATCAATGCGAAGTAGAAGGCTTTATCTTCGAATAAATGCGAAACAAATGATATAGCTTCAAATACATGTGATATACATGATTTAACTTCAACAGCATTCGAACAAACGAGTTAGATTCAAATCCATGCGAAACACCTGATTTAGATTAAAATCAATGCGAAGTAGAAGGCTTATCTTCGAATAAATGCGAAACAAATGATATAGCTTCAAATACTTGTGATATACATGATTTAGTTCCAACAGCATGCGAAACAAACGAGATAGATTCAAATCCATGCGAAACACATGATTTATCTTCAAATCAATGCGAAGTAGGAGGCTTATCTTCGAATCCATGCGAAACATATGATATAGCTTCAAATACTTGTGATATACATGATTTAGTTCCAACAGCATGCGAAACAAACGAGTTAGATTCAAATCCATGCGAAACACATGATTTATCTGCAAATCAATGCGAAGTAGAAGGCTTATCTTCGAAACCATGCGAAACAAATGGATTAGCTTCATAAACTTGTGATATACATGATTTAGCTTGAACAGCATGCGAAACAAACGAGTTAGCTTCAAATCCATGCGAAAACACATGATTTAGCTTCAAATCAATGCGAAGAAGAAGGGTTATCTTCGAATCCATGCGAAACGAATAGATTAGCTTCAAATACTTGTGATATTCATGATTCAGCTTCAACTGCATGCGAAACAAACGAGTTAGCTTCAAATCCATGCGAAACACATGATTTAGCATCAAGTCAACGCGAAGTTGATGCTTAGCTTCAAATCCATGCGAAGCGAATGATTTAGCTTCAGATACTTGTGAATATAAGTGATATAGCTTCAAATGCAGGCGAAACAAACGAGTTAGCTTCAAACCCATGCGAAACACATGATTTAGCTTCAAATCAATGCGAAGTATATGGATTATCTTCGAAACCATGCGAAACAAATTGTTTAACTTCAAATACTTGTGATATACATGATTTAGCTTCAACAGCATGCGAAACAAACGAGTTCGATTCAAATCCATGCGAAACACATGATTTAGGTTCCAATGATGAGAATTAGAAGGGTTATCTTCGAATCCATGCGAAACAAATAATATAGCTTGAAATACATGTGATATACATGATTTATCTTCAACAGCATGCGAAACAAACGAGTAAGATTCAAATCCATGCGAAACACATGATTTAGCTTCAAATCAATGCGAAGTAGAAGGCTTATCTTCGAATCCATGCGAAACATATGATATAGCTTCAAATACTTGTGATATACATGATTTAGCTTCAACGCATGCGAAGCAAACGAGTTAGCTTCAAATCCATGCGAAACGAATGATTTAGCTTCACATACTTGTGAATATAAGTGATATAGCTTCAAATGCAGCGAAACAAACGAGTTAGCTTGAAACCCATTCGAAACACATGATTTAGCTTCAAATCAATTCGAAGTATATGGATTATCTTCGAAACCATGCGAGACAAATTGTTTAACTTCAAATACTTGTGATATACATGATTTAGCTTCAACAGCATGCGAAACAAACGAGTTAGCTTCAAATCCATGCGAAACGCATGATTTAGCTTCAAATCAATGCGAAGTAGAAGGCTTATCTTCGAATCCATGCGAAACAATTGGATTAGCTTCATATACTTGTGGTATACATGATTTAGCTTCAACAGCATGCGAAATAAACGAGTTAACTTCAAGTCCAAGCGAAAAACATGATTTAGGTTCCAATGAATGCGAATTAGAAGGGTTATCTTCGAATCCATGCGAAACAAATGATATAGCTTCAAATACATGTGATATACATGATTTAACTTCAACAGCATGCGAAACAAACGAGTTAGATTCAAATCCATGCGAAACACATGATTCAGCTTCAAATCAATGCGAAGTATAAGGATTATCTTCGAAACCATGCGAAACAAATTGTTTAACTTAAAATACTTGTGATATACATGATTTAGCTTCAACAGCATGCGAAACAAACGAGTTAGCTTCAAATCCATGCGAAACACATGATTTAGGTTCCAATGAATGCGAATTAGAAGGGTTATCTTCGAATCCATGCGAAACAAATGATATGGCTTCAAATACATGTGATATACATGATTTAACTTCAACAGCATGCGAAACAAACGAGTTAGATTCAAATCCATGCGAAACACATGATTTAGCTTCAAATCAATGCGAAGTAGAAGGCTTATCTTCGAATCCATGCGAAACAAATTGTTTAACTTCAAATACTTGTGATATACATGATTCAGCTTCAACTGCATGCGAAACAAACGAGTTAGCTTAAAATCCATGCGAAACACATGATTTAGATTAAAATCAATGCGAAGTAGAATTCTTATCTTCGAATAAATGCGAAACAAATGATATAGATTCAAATACTTGTGATATACATGATTTAGTTCCAACAGCATGCGAAACAAACGAGTTAGATTCAAATCCATGCGAAACACATGATTTATCTTCAAATCAATGCGAAGTAGGAGGCTTATCTTCGAATCCATGCGAAACATATGATATAGCTTCAAATACTTGTGATATACATGATTTAGCTTCAACAGCATGCGAAACAAACGAGTTAGCTTCAAATCCATGCGAAACACATGATTTAGCATCAAGTCAACGCGAAGTTGATGGCTTAGCTTCAAATCCATGCGAAGCGAATGATTTAGATTCACATACTTGTGAATATAAGTGATATAGCTTCAAATGCAGGCGAAACAAACGAGTTAGCTTCAAACCCATGCGAAACACATGATTTAGCTTCAAATCAATGCGAAGTAAATGGATTATCTTCGAAACCATGCGAGACAAATTGTTTAACTTCAAATACTTGTGATATACATGATTTAGCTTCAACAGCATGCGAAACAAACGAGTTAGCTTCAAATCCATGCGAAACACATGATTTAGGTTCCAATGAATGCGACTTAGAAGGGTTATCTTCGAATCCATGCGAAACAAATGATATAGCTTCAAATACATGTGATATACATGATTTTACTTCAACAGCATGCGAAACAAACGAGTTAGATTCAAATCCATGCGAAACACATGATTTAGCTTCAAATCAATGCGAAGTAGAAGGCTTATCTTCGAATCCATGCGAAACAATTGGATTAGCTTCATATACTTGTGGTATACATGATTTAGCTTCAACAGCATGCGAAATAAACGAGTTAACTTCAAGTCCATGCGAAACACATGATTTATCTTCAAATCAATGCGAAGTAGGAGGCTTATCTTCGAATCCATGCGAAACATATGATATAGCTTCAAATACTTGTGATATACATGATTTAGCTTCAACAGCATGCGAAGCAAACGAGTTAACTTCAAGTCCAGGCGAAAAACATGATTTATATTCAAATCAATGCTAAGTAGAAAGCTTAGCTTCAAATCCATGGGAATCAAATGGTTTAGCTTCAAATACTTGTGATATACATGATTCAGCTTCAACAGCATGCGAAACAAACGAGTTAGCTTCAAATCCATGCGAAACACATGATTTAGCTTCAAATCAATGCGCAGAAGAAGGCTTATCTTCGAAACCATGCGAAAGAAATGGATTAGCTTCATATACTTGTGATATACATGATTTAGCTTCAACAGCATGCGAAACAAACGAGTTAGCTTCAAATCCATGCGAAACACATGATTTAGCTTCAAATCAATGCGAAGAAGAAGGGTTATCTTCGAATCCATGCGAAACGAATAGATTAGCTTCAAATACTTGTGATATTCATGATTCAGCTTCAACTGCATGCGAAACAAACGAGTTAGCTTCAAATCCATGCGAAACACATGATTTAGATTAAAATCAATGCGAAGTAGAAGGCTTATCTTCGAAACCATGCGAAACAAATGGATTAGCTTCATATACTTGTGATATACATGATTTAGCTTCAACAGCATGCGAAACAAACGAGTTAGCTTCAAATGCATGCGAAACACATGATTTAGCTTCAAATCAATGCGAAGAAGAAGGGTTATCTTCGAATCCATGCGAAACGAATAGATTAGCTTCAAATACTTGTGATATTCATGATTCAGCTACAACTGCATGCGAAACAAACGAGTTAGCTTCAAATCCATGCGAAACACATGATTTAGCATCAAGTCAACGCGAAGTTGATGGCTTAGCTTCAAATCCATGCGAAGCGAATGATTTAGCTTCACATACTTGTGAATATAAGTGATATAGCTTCAAATGCAGGCGAAACAAACGAGTTAGCTTCAAACCCATGCGAAACACCTGATTTAGCTTCAAATCAATGCGAAGTATATGGATTATCTTCGAAACCATGCGAAAGAAATTGTTTAGCTTCAAATACTTGTGATATACATGATTTAGCTTCAACAGCATGCGAAACAAACGAGTTAGCTTCAAATCCATGCGAAACACACGATTTAGCATCAAGTCAACGCGAAGTTGATGGCTTAGCTTCAAATCCATGCGAAGCGAATGATTTAGCTTCACATACTTGTGAATATAAGTGATATAGCTTCAAATGCAGGCGAAACAAACGAGTTAGCTTCAAACCCATGCGAAACACATGATTTAGCTTCAAATCAATGCGAAGTAAATGGATTATCTTCGAAACCATGCGAGACAAATTGTTTAACTTCAAATACTTGTGATATACATGATTTAGCTTCAACAGCATGCGAAACAAACGAGTTAGCTTCAAATCCATGCGAAACACATGATTTAGCTTCAAATCAATGCGAATTAGAAGGGTTATATTCGAATCCATGCGAAACAAATGATATAGCTTCAAATACATGTGATATACATGATTTAACTTCAACAGCATGCGAAACAAACGAGTTAGATTCAAATCCATGCGAAACACATGATTTAGCTTCTAATCAATGCGAAGTAGAAGGCTTATCTTCGAATCCATGCGAAACAATTGGATTAGCTTCATATACTTGTGGTATACATGATTTAGCTTCAACAGCATGCGAAATAAACGAGTTAACTTCAAGTCCAAGCGAAAAACATGATTTATGTTCGAATCAATGCTAAGTAGAAAGCTTAGCTTCAAATCCATGGGATTCAAATGGTTTAGCTTCAAATACTTGTGATATACATGATTCAGCTTCAACTGCATGCGAAACAAACGAGTTAGATTCAAATCCATGCGAAACACATGATTTATCTTCAAATCAATGCGAAGTAGGAGGCTTACCTTCGAATCCATGCGAAACATATGATATAGCTTCAAATACTTGTGATATACATGCTTTAGCTTCAACAGCATGCGAAGCAAACGAGTTAACTTCAAGTCCAAGCGAAAAACATGATTTATATTCAAATCAATGCTAAGTAGAAAGCTTAGCTTCAAATCCATGGGAATCAAATGGTTTAGCTTCAAATACTTGTGATATACATGATTCAGCTTCAACAGCATGCGAAACAAACGAGTTAGCTTCAAATCCATGCGAAACACATGATTTAGCTTCAAATCAATGCGAAGAAGAAGGCTTATCTTCGAAACCATGCGAAACAAATGGATTAGCTTCATATACTTGTGATATACATGATTTAGCTTCAACAGCATGCGAAACAAACGAGTTAGCTTCAAATCCATGCGAAACACATGATTTAGCTTCAAATCAATGCGAAGAAGAAGGGTTATCTTCGAATCCATGCGAAACGAATAGATTAGCTTCGTATACTTGTGATATACATGATTTAGCTTCGACAGCATGCGAAACAAACGAGTTAGCTTCAAATCCATGCGAAACACCTGATTTAGCTTCAAATCAATGCGAAGAAGAAGGGTTATCTTCGAAACCCTGCGAAACAAATGGATTAACTTCATATACTTGTGATATACATGATTTAGCTTCGACAGCATGCGAAACAAACGAGTTAGCTTCAAATCCATGCGAAACACCTGATTTAGCTTCAAATCAATGCGAAGTAGAAGGCTTATCTTCGAAACCATGCGAAACAAATGGATTAGCTTCATATACTTGTGATATACATGATTTAGCTTCAACAGCATGCGAAACAAACGAGTTAGCTTCAAATCCATGCGAAACACATGATTTAGCTTCAAATCAATGCGAAGAAGAAGGGTTATCTTCGAATCCATGCGAAACGAATAGATTAGCTTCATATACTTGTGATATACATGATTTAGCTTCGACAGCATGCGAAACAAACGAGTTAGCTTCAAATCCATGCGAATCGAATGATTTAGCTTCACATACTTGTGAATATAAGTGATATAGCTTCAAATGCAGGCGAAACAAACGAGTTAGCTTCAAACCCATTCGAAACACATGATTTAGCTTCAAATCAATTCGAAGTATATGGATTATCTTCGAAACCATGCGAAACAAATTGTTTAACTTCAAATACTTGTGATATACATGATTTAGCTTCAACAGCATGCGAAACAAACGAGTTAGCTTCAAATCCATGCGAAACACATGATTTAGGTTCCAATGAATGCGAATTAGAAGGCTTATGTTAGAATCCATGCGAAACAAATGGTTTAGCTGCAAATACTTGTGATATACATGATTTAGATTCAACAGCATGCGAAACAAACGAGTTAGCTTCAAATCCATGCGAAACACATGATTTAGCTTCAAAACAATCCGAAGTAGATGGATTATCTTCGAATCCATGCGAAACAAATGGTTTATCTTCAAATACTTGTGATATACATGATTTAGCTTTAACAGCATGCGAAACAAACGAGTTATCTTCAAATCCAATCGAAACGCATGATTTAGCTTCAAATGAATGCGAAGAACATGGATTATCTTCGAATCCATGCGAAACAAATGGTTTAGCTTCAAATACTTGTGATGTACATGATTTAGCTTCAACTGCATGCGAAAAAAACGAGTTAGCTTCAAATCCATGCGAAACACATGATTTAGCTTCAAATCAATGCGAAGAAGAAGGCTTATCTTCGAAACCATGCGAAACAAATGGATTAGCTTCATATACTTGTGATATACATGATTTAGCTTCAACAGCATGCGAAACAAACGAGTTAGCTTCAAATCCATGCGAAACACATGATTTAGCTTCAAATCAATGCGAAGAAGAAGGGTTATCTTCGAATCCATGCGAAACGAATAGATTAGCTTCATATACTTGTGACATACATGATTTAGCTTTAACAGCATGCGAAACAAACGAGTTATCTTCAAATCCAATCGAAACGCATGATTTAGCTTCAAATGAATGCGAAGAACATGGATTATCTTCGAATCCATGCGAAACAAATGGTTTAGCTTCAAATACTTGTGATGTACATGATTTAGCTTCAACTGCATGCGAAAAAAACGAGTTAGCTTCAAATCCATGCGAAACACATGATTTAGCATCTAATCAATGCGAAGTAGAAGGCTGATTTTCGAATCCATGCGAAGCAAATGGTTTGGCTTCAAATACTTGTGATATACATGATTTAGCTTCAACTGCATGCGAAACAAACGAGTTAACTTCAAATCCATGCGAAACACATGATGTAGCTTCAAATCAATGCGAAGTGGAAGGCTTACCTTCGAATCCATGCGAAGCAAATGGTTTAGCTTCAAATACTTGTGATACACTTGATTTAGCTTCAACTGCTCGCGAATCAAACAAGTTAGTTTCAAATCCATGCGAAACACATGATTTAGCATCAAGTCAACGCGAAGTTGATGGCTTAGCTTCAAAACCATGCGAAGCGAATGATTTAGCTTCAGATACTTGTGAATGTAAGTGATATAGCTTCAAATGCAGGCGAAACAAACGAGTTAGCTTCAAACCCATGCGAAACACATGATTTAGCTTCAAATCAATGCGAAGTATATGGATTATCTTCGAAACCATGCGAAAGAAATTGTTTAACTTCAAATACTTGTGATATACATGATTTAGCTTCAACAGCATGCGAAACAAACGAGTTAGCTTCAAGTCCATGCGAAACACATGATTTAGCATCAAGTCAACGCGAAGTTGATGGCTTAGCTTCAAATCCATGCGAAGCGAATGATTTAGCTTCACATACTTGTGAATATAAGTGATATAGCTTCAAATGCAGGCGAAACAAACGAGTTAGCTTCAAACCCATGCGAAAGACATGATTTAGCTTCAAATCAATGCGAAACACATGATTTAGGTTCCAATGAATGCGAATTAGAAGGGTTATCTTCGAATCCATGCGAAACAAATGATATAGCTTCAAATACATGTGATGTACATGATTTAACTTCAACAGCATGCGAAACAAACGAGTTAGATTCAAATCCATGCGAAACACATGATTTAGCTTCAAATCAATGCGAAGTAGAAGGCTTATCTTCGAATCCATGCGAAACAATTGGATTAGCTTCATATATTTGTGGTATACATGATTGAGCTTCAACAGCATGCGAAATAAACGAGTTAACTTCAAGTCCAAGCGAAAAACATGATTTATCTTCAAATCAATGCTAAGTAGAAAGCTTAGCTTCAAATCCATGGGATTCAAATGGATTAGCTTCAAATACTTGTGATATACATGATTCAGCTTCAACTGCATGCGAAACAAACGAGTTAGCTTCAAATCCATGCGAAACACATGATTTAGATTAAAATCAATGCGAAGTGGAATTCTTATCTTCGAATAAATGCGAAACAAATGATATAGCTTCAAATACTTGTGATATACATGATTTAGTTCCAACAGCATGCGAAACAAACGAGATAGATTTAAATCCATGCGAAACACATGATTTATCTTCAAATCAATGCGAAGTAGGCGGCTTATCTTCGAATCCATGCGAAACATATGATATAGCTTCAAATACTTGTGATATACATGATTTAGCTTCAACAGCATGCGATGCAAACGAGTTAACTTCAAGTCCAAGCGAAAAACATGATTTATCTTCAAATCAATGCTAAGTAGAAAGCTTAGCTTCAAATCCATGGGAATCAAATGGTTTAGCTTCAAATACTTGTAATATACATGATTCAGCTTCAACTGCATGCGAAACAAACGAGTTAGCTTCAAATCCGTGCGAAACACATGATTTAGATTAAAATCAATGCGAAGTAGAATTCTTATCTTCGAATAAATGCGAAACAAATGATATAGCTTCAAATACTTGTGATATACATGATTTAGCTTCAACAGCATGCGAAACAAACGAGTTAGCTTCAAATCCATGCGCAACACATGATTTAGGTTCCAATGAATGCGAATTAGAAGGGTTATCTTCGAATCCATGCGAAACAAATGATATAGCTTCAAATACATGTGATATACATGATTTAACTTCAACAGCATGCGAAACAAACGAGTTAGATTCAAATCCATGCGAAACACATGATTTAGCTTCAAATCAATGCGAAGTAGAAGGCTTATGTTAGAATCCATTCGAAACAAATGGTTTAGCTGCAAATACTTGTGATATACATGATTTAGATTCAACAGCATGCGAAACAAAAGAGTTAGCTTCAAATCCATGCGAAACACATGATTTAGCTTCAAAACAATGCGAAGTAGATGGATTATCTTCGAATCCATGCGAAACAAATGGTTTATCTTCAAATACTTGTGATATACATGATTTAGCTATAACAGCATGCGAAACAAACGAGTTATCTTCAAATCTAATCGAAACGCATGATTTAGCTTCAAATGAATGCGAAGAACATGGATTATCTTCGAATCCATGCGAAACAAATGGTTTAGCTTCAAATACTTGTGATGTACATGATTTAGCTTCAACTGCAAGCGAAAAAAACGAGTTAGCTTCAAATCCATGCGAAACACATGATTTAGCATCTAATCAATGCGAAGTAGAAGGCTGATTTTCGAATCCATGCGAAGCAAATGGTTTGGCTTCAAATACTTGTGATATACATGATTTAGCTTCAACTGCATGCGAAACAAACGAGTTAACTTCAAATCCATGCGAAACACATGATTTAGCTTCAAATCAATGCGAAGTGGAAGGCTTACCTTCGAATCCATGCGAAGCAAATGGTTTAGCTTCAAATACTTGTGATACACTTGATTTAGCTTCAACTGCTCGCGAATCAAACAAGGTAGTTTCAAATCCATGCGAAACACATGATTTAGCTTCAAATCAATGCGAAGTAGAAGGCTTATCTTCGAATCCATGCGAAACATATGATATAGCTTCAAATACTTGTGATATACATGATTTAGCTTCAACAGCATGCGAAACAAACGAGTTAACTTCAAGTCCAAGCGAAACACATGATTTAGCTTCAAATCAATGCGAAGAAGAAGGGTTATCTTCGAATCCATGCGAAACGAATAGATTAGCTTCAAATACTTGTGATATTCATGATTCAGCTTCAACTGCATGCGAAACAAACGAGTTAGCTTCAAATCCATGCGAAACAAATGATTTAGCATCAAGTCAACGCGAAGTTGATGGCTTAGCTTCAAATCCATGCGAAGCGAATGATTTAGCTTCACATACTTGTGAATATAAGTGATATAGCTACAAATGCAGGCGAAACAAACGAGTTAGCTTCAAACCCATGCGAAACACATGATTTAGCTTCAAATCAATGCGAAGTATATGGATTATCTTCGAAACCATGCGAAACAAATTGTTAACTTCAAATACTTGTGATATACATGATTTAGCTTCAACAGCATGCGAAACAAACGAGTTAGCTTCAAATCCATGCGAAACACATGATTTAGGTTGCAATGAATGCGAATTAGAAGGGTTATCTTCGAATCCATGCGAAACAAATAATATAGCTTCAAATACATGTGATATACATGATTTAACTTCAACAGCATGCGAAACAAACGAGTAAGATTCAAATCCATGCGAAACACATGATTTAGCTTCAAATCAATGCGAAGTAGAAGGCTTGTCTTCGAATCCATGCGAAACATATGATATAGCTTCAAATACTTGTGATATACATGATTTAGCTTCAACAGCATGCGAAGCAAACGAGTTAACTTCAAGTCCAAGCGAAAAACATGATTTATCTTCAAATCAATGCTAAGTAGAAAGCTTAGCTTCAAATCCGTGGGAATCAAATGGTTTAGCTTCAAATACTTGTGATATACATGATTCAGATTCAACTGCATGCGAAACAAACGAGTTAGCTTCAAACCCATGCGAAACACATGATTTAGCTTCAAATCAATGCGAAGTATATGGATTATCTTCGAAACCATGCGAAACAAATTGTTTAACTTCAAATACTTGTGATATACATGATTTAGCTTCAACAGCATGCGAAACAAACGAGTTAGCATCAAATCCATGCGAAACACATGATTTAGGTTCCAATGAATGCGAATTAGAAGGGTTATCTTCGAATCCATGCGAAACAAATAATATAGCCTCAAATACATGTGATATACATGATTTAACTTCAACAGCATGCGAAACAAACGAGTAAGATACAAATCCATGCGAAACACATGATTTAGCTTCAAATCAATGCGAAGTAGAAGGCTTATCTTCGAATCCATGCGAAACATATGATATAGCTTCAAATACTTGTGATATACATGATTTAGCTTCAACAGCATGCGAAGCAAACGAGTTAACTTCAAGTCCAAGCGAAAAACATGATTTATCTTCAAATCAATGCTAAGTAGAAAGCTTAGCTTCAAATCCATGGGAATCAAATGGTTTAGCTTCAAATACTTGTGATATACATGATTCAGATTCAACTGCATGCGAAACAAACGAGTTAGCTTCAAATCCATGCGAAACACATGATTTAGATTAAAATCAATGCGAAGTAGAAGGCTTATCTTCGAAACCATGCGAAACAAATGGATTAGCTTCATATACTTGTGATATACATGATTTAGCTTCAACAGCATGCGAACCAAACGAGTTAGCTTCAAATCCATGCGAAACACATGATTTAGCTTCAAATCAATGCGAAGAAGAAGGGTTATCTTCGAATCCATGCGAAACGAATAGATTAGCTTCAAATACTTGTGATATTCATGATTCAGCTTCAACTGCATGCGAAACAAACGAGTTAGCTTCAAATCCATGCGAAACAAATGATTTAGCATCAAGTCAACGCGAAGTTGATGGCTTAGCTTCAAATCCATGCGAAGCGAATGATTTAGCTTCACATACTTGTGAATATAAGTGATATAGCTACAAATGCAGGCGAAACAAACGAGTTAGCTTCAAACCCATGCGAAACACCTGATTTAGCTTCAAATCAATGCGAAGTATATGGATTATCTTCGAAACCATGCGAGACAAATTGTTTAACTTCAAATACTTGTGATATACATGATTTAGCTTCAACAGCATGCGAAACAAACGAGTTAGCTTCAAATCCATGCGAAACACATGATTTAGGTTCCAATGAATGCGAATTAGAAGGGTTATCTTCGAATCCATGCGAAACAAATGATATAGCTTCAAATACATGTGATATACATGATTTAACTTCAACAGCATGCGAAGCAAACGAGTTAACTTCAAGTCCAAGCGAAAAACATGATTTAACTTCAAATCAATGCTAAGTAGAAAGCTTAGCTTCAAATCCATGGGAATCAAATGGTTTAGCTTCAAATACTTGTGATATACATGATTCAGCTTCAACTGCATGCGAAACAAACGAGTTAGCTTCAAATCCATGCGAAACACATGATTTAGATTAAAATCAATGCGAAGTAGAAGGCTTATCTTCGAATAAATGCGAAACAAATGATATAGCTTCAAATACTTGTGATATACATGATTTAGTTCCAACAGCATGCGAAACAAACGAGTTAGATTGAAATCCATGCGAAACACATGATTTATCTGCAAATCAATGCGAAGTAGAAGGCTTATCTTCGAAACCATGCGAAACAAATGGATTAGCTTCATATACTTGTGATATACATGATTTAGCTTCAACAGCATGCGAAACAAACGAGTTACCTTCAACTCCATGCGAAACACATGATTTAGCTTCAAATCAATGCGAAGAAGAAGGGTTATCTTCGAAACCATGCGAAACAAATGGATTAGCTTCATATACTTGTGATATACATGATTTAGCTTCGTCAGCATGCGAAACAAACGAGTTAGCTTCAAATCCATGCGAAACACCTGATTTAGCTTCAAATCAATGCGAAGAAGAAGGGTTATCTTCGAAACCATGCGAAACAAATGGATTAGCTTCATATACTTGTGATATACATGATTTAGCTTCGACAGCATGCGAAACAAACGAGTTAGCTTCAAATCCATGCGAAACGAATGATTTAGCTTCACATACTTGTGAATATAAGTGATATAGCTTCAAATGCAGGCGAAACAAACGAGTTAGCTTCAAACCCATTCGAAACACATGATTTAGCTTCAAATCAATTCGAAGTATATGGATTATCTTCGAAACCATGCGAAACAAATTGTTTAACTTCAAATACTTGTGATATACATGATTTAGCTTCAACAGCATGCGAAACAAACGAGTTAGCTTCAAATCCATGCGAAACACATGATTTAGGTTCAAATCAATGCGAAGTAGAAGGCTTATGTTAGAATCCATGCGAAACAAATGGTTTAGCTGCAAATACTTGTGATATACATGATTTAGCTTCAACAGCATGCGAAACAAACGAGTTAGCTTCAAATCCATGCGAAACACATGATTTAGGTTCCAATGAATGCGAATTAGAAGGGTTATCTTCGAATCCATGCGAAACAAATGCTATAGCTTCAAATACATGTGATATACATGATTTAACTTCAACAGCATGCGAAACAAACGACTTAGATTCGAATCCATGCGAAACACATGATTTAGCTTCAAATCAATGCGAAGTAGAAGGCTTATGTTAGAATCCATGCGAAACAAATGGATTAGCTTCATATACTTGTGGTATACATGATTTAGCTTCAACAGCATGCGAAATAAACGAGTTAGCTTCAAATCCAATCGAAACACATGATTTAGCTTCAAATGAATGCGAAGAACATGGATTATCTTCGAATCCATGGGAAACAAATGGTTTAGCTTCAAATACTTGTGATGTAGATGATTTAGCTTCAACTGCATGCGAAAAAAACGAGTTAGCTTCAAATCCATGCGAAACACATGATTTAGCATCTAATCAATGCGAAGTAGAAGGCTGATTTTCGAATCCATGCGAAGCAAATGGTTTGGCTTCAAATACTTGTGATATACATGATTTAGCTTCAACTGCATGCGAAACAAACGAGTTAGCTTCAAATCCATGCGAAACACATGATTTAGCTTCAAATCAATGCGAAGTATATGGATTATCTTCGAAACCATGCGAAACAAATTGTTTAACTTAAAATACTTGTGATATACATGATTTAGCTTCAACAGCATGCGAAACAAACGAGTTAGCTTCAAATCCATGCGAAACACATGATTTAGCTTCAAATCAATGCGAAGTAGAAGGCTTATCTTCGAATCCATGCGAAACATATGATATAGCTTCAAATACTTGTGATATACATGATTTAGCTTCAACAGCATGCGAAGCAAACGAGTTAACTTCAAGTCCAAGCGAAAAACATGATTTATCTTCAAATCAATGCTAAGTAGAAAGCTTAGCTTCAAATCCATGGGAATCAAATGGTTTAGCTTCAAATACTTGTGATATACATGATTCAGATTCAACTGCATGCGAAACAAACGAGTTAGCTTCAAATCCATGCGAAACACATGATTTAGATTAAAATCAATGCGAAGTAGAAGGCTTATCTTCGAAACCATGCGAAACAAATGGATTAGCTTCATATACTTGTGATATACATGATTTAGCTTCAACAGCATGCGAACCAAACGAGTTAGCTTCAAATCCATGCGAAACACATGATTTAGCTTCAAATCAATGCGAAGAAGAAGGGTTATCTTCGAATCCATGCGAAACGAATAGATTAGCTTCAAATACTTGTGATATTCATGATTCAGCTTCAACTGCATGCGAAACAAACGAGTTAGCTTCAAATCCATGCGAAACAAATGATTTAGCATCAATTCAACGCGAAGTTGATGGCTTAGCTTCAAATCCATGCAAAGCGAATGATTTAGCTTCACATACTTGTGAATAAAAGTGATATAGCTACAAATGCAGGCGAAACAAACGAGTTAGCTTCAAACCCATGCGAAACACATGATTTAGCTTCAAATCAATGCGAAGTATATGGATTATCTTCGAAACCATGCGAAACAAATTGTTAACTTCAAATACTTGTGATATACATGATTTAGCTTCAACAGAATGCGAAACAAACGAGTTAGCTTCAAATCCATGCGAAACACATGATTTAGGTTCCAATGAATGCGAATTAGAAGGGTTATCTTCGAATCCATGCGAAACAAATAATATAGCTTCAAATACATGTGATATACATGATTTAACTTCAACAGCATGCGAAACAAACGAGTAAGATTCAAATCCATGCGAAACACATGATTTAGCTTCAAATCAATGCGAAGTAGAAGGCTTATCTTCGAATCCATGCGAAACATATGATATAGCTTCAAATACTTGTGATATACATGATTTAGCTTCAACAGCATGCGAAGCAAACGAGTTAACTTCAAGTCCAAGCGAAAAACATGATTTATCTTCAAATCAATGCTAAGTAGAAAGCTTAGCTTCAAATCCATGGGAATCAAATGGTTTAGCTTCAAATACTTGTGATATACATGATTCAGATTCAACTGCATGCGAAACAAACGAGTTAGCTTCAAATCCATGCGAAACACATGATTTAGATTAAAATCAATGCGAAGTAGAAGGCTTATCTTCGAAACCATGCGAAACAAATGGATTAGCTTCATATACTTGTGATATACATGATTTAGCTTCAACAGCATGCGAACCAAACGAGTTAGCTTCAAATCCATGCGAAACACATGATTTAGCTTCAAATCAATGCGAAGAAGAAGGGTTATCTTCGAATCCATGCGAAACGAATAGATTAGCTTCAAATACTTGTGATATTCATGATTCAGCTTCAAGTGCATGCGAAACAAACGAGTTAGCTTCAAATCCATGCGAAACAAATGATTTAGCATCAAGTCAACGCGAAGTTGATGGCTTAGCTTCAAATCCATGCGAAGCGAATGATTTAGCTTCACATACTTGTGAATATAAGTGATATAGCTACAAATGCAGGCGAAACAAACGAGTTAGCTTCAAACCCATGCGAAACACATGATTTAGCTTCAAATCAATGCGAAGTATATGGATTATCTTCGAAACCATGCGAAACAAATTGTTAACTTCAAATACTTGTGATATACATGATTTAGCTTCAACAGCATGCGAAACAAACGAGTTAGCTTCAAATCCATGCGAAACACATGATTTAGGTTCCAATGAATGCGAATTAGTAGGGTTATCTTCGAATCCATGCGAAACAAATAATATAGCTTCAAATACATGTGATATACATGATTTAACTTCAACAGCATGCGAAACAAACGAGTAAGATTCAAATCCATGCGAAACACATGATTTAGCTTCAAATCAATGCGAAGTAGAAGGCTTATCTTCGAATCCATGCGAAACATATGATATAGCTTCAAATACTTGTGATATACATGATTTAGCTTCAACAGCATGCGAAGCAAACGAGTTAACTTCAAGTCCAAGCGAAAAACATGATTTATCTTCAAATCAATGCTAAGTAGAAAGCTTAGCTTCAAATCCGTGGGAATCAAATGGTTTAGCTTCAAATACTTGTGATATACATGATTCAGATTCAACTGCATGCGAAACAAACGAGTTAGCTTCAAACCCATGCGAAACACATGATTTAGCTTCAAATCAATGCGAAGTATATGGATTATCTTCGAAACCATGCGAAACAAATTGTTTAACTTCAAATACTTGTGATATACATGATTTAGCTTCAACAGCATGCGAAACAAACGAGTTAGCTTCAAATCCATGCGAAACACATGATTTAGGTTCCAATGAATGCGAATTAGAAGGGTTATCTTCGAATCCATGCGAAACAAATAATATAGCTTCAAATACATGTGATATACATGATTTAACTTCAACAGCATGCGAAACAAACGAGTAAGATTCAAATCCATGCGAAACACATGATTTAGCTTCAAATCAATGCGAAGTAGAAGGCTTATCTTCGAAACCATGCGAAACAAATGGATTAGCTTCATATACTTGTGATATACATGATTTAGCTTCAACTGCATGCGAAACAAACGAGTTAGCTTCAAATCCATGCGAAACAAATGATTTAGCATCAAGTCAACGCGAAGTTGATGGCTTAGCTTCAAATCCATGCGAAGCGAATGATTTAGCTTCACATACTTGTGAATATAAGTGATATAGCTACAAATGCAGGCGAAACAAACGAGTTAGCTTCAAACCCATGCGAAACACATGATTTAGCTTCAAATCATTGCGAAGTATATGGATTATCTTCGAAACCATGCGAAACAAATTGTTAACTTCAAATACTTGTGATATACATGATTTAGCTTCAACAGCTTGCGAAACAAACGAGTTAGCTTCAAATCCATGCGAAACACATGATTTAGGTTCCAATGAATGCGAATTAGAAGGGTTATCTTCGAATCCATGCGAAACAAATAATATAGCTTCAAATACATGTGATATGCATGATTTAACTTCAACAGCATGCGAAACAAACGAGTAAGATTCAAATCCATGCGAAACACATGATTTAGCTTCAAATCAATGCGAAGTAGAAGGCTTATCTTCGAATCCATGCGAAACATATGATATAGCTTCAAATACTTGTGATATACATGATTTAGCTTCAACAGCATGCGAAGCAAACGAGTTAACTTCAAGTCCAAGCGAAAAACATGATTTATCTTCAAATCAATGCTAAGTAGAAAGCTTAGCTTCAAATCCATGGGAATCAAATGGTTTAGCTTCAAATACTTGTGATATACATGATTCAGATTCAACTGCATGCGAAACAAACGAGTTAGCTTCAAATCCATGCGAAACACATGATTTAGATTAAAATCAATGCGAAGTAGAAGGCTTATCTTCGAAACCATGCGAAACAAATGGATTAGCTTCATATACTTGTGATATACATGATTTAGCTTCAACAGCATGCGAAACAAACGAGTAAGCTTCAAATCCATGCGAAACACATGATTTAGCTTCAAATCAATGCGAAGAAGAAGGGTTATCTTCGAATCCATGCGAAACGAATAGATTAGCTTCAAATACTTGTGATATTCATGATTCAGCTTCAACTGCATGCGAAACAAACGAGTTAGCTTCAAATTCATGCGAAACAAATGATTTAGCATCAAGTCAACGCGAAGTTGATGGCTTAGCTTCAAATCCATGCGAAGCGAATGATTTAGCTTCACATACTTGTGAATATAAGTGATATAGCTACAAATGCAGGCGAAACAAACGAGTTAGCTTCAAACCCATGCGAAACACCTGATTTAGCTTCAAATCAATGCGAAGTATATGGATTATCTTCGAAACCATGCGAAAGAAATTGTTTAACTTCAAATACTTGTGATATACATGATTTAGTTTCAACAGCCTGCGAAACAAACGAGTTAGCTTCAAATCCATGCGAAACACATGATTTAGCATCAAGTCAACGCGAAGTTGATGGCTTAGCTTCAAATCCATGCGAAGCGAATGATTTAGCTTCACATACTTTTGAATATAAGTGATATAGCTTCAAATGCAGGCGAAACAAACGAGTTAGCTTCAAACCCATGCGAAACACATGATTTAGCTTCAAATCAATGCGAAGTATATGGATTATCTTCGAAACCATGCGAGACAAATTGTTTAACTTCAAATACTTGTGATATACATGATTTAGCTTCAACAGCATGCGAAACAAACGAGTTAGCTTCAAATCCATGCGAAACACATGATTTAGGTTCCAATGAATGCGAATTAGAAGGGTTATCTTCGAATCCATGCGAAACAAATGATATAGCTTCAAATACATGTGATATACATGATTTAACTTCAACAGCATGCGAAACAAACGAGTAAGATTCAAATCCATGCGAAACACATGATTTAGCTTCAAATCAATGCGAAGTAGAAGGCTTATCTTCGAATCCATGCGAAACATATGATATAGCTTCAAATACTTGTGATATACATGATTTAGCTTCAACAGCATGCGAAGCAAACGAGTTAGCTTCAAATCCATGCGAAACAAATGATTTAGCATCAAGTCAACGCGAAGTTGATGGCTTAGCTTCAAATCCATGCGAAGCGAATGATTTAGCTTCACATACTTGTGAATATAAGTGATATAGCTACAAATGCAGGCGAAACAAACGAGTTAGCTTCAAATCCATGCGAAACACATGATTTAGCATCAAGTCAACGCGAAGTTGATGGCTTAGCTTCAAATCCATGCGAAGCGAATGATTTAGCTTCACATACTTTTGAATATAAGTGATATAGCTTCAAATGCAGGCGAAACAAACGAGTTAGCTTCAAACCCATGCGAAACACATGATTTAGCTTCAAATCAATGCGAAGTATATGGATTATCTTCGAAACCATGCGAGACAAATTGTTTAACTTCAAATACTTGTGATATACATGATTTAGCTTCAACAGCATGCGAAACAAACGAGTTAGCTTCAAATCCATGCGAAACACATGATTTAGGTTCCAATGAATGCGAATTAGAAGGGTTATCTTCGAATCCATGCGAAACAAATGATATAGCTTCAAATACATGTGATATACATGATTTAACTTCAACAGCATGCGAAACAAACGAGTAAGATTCAAATCCATGCGAAACACATGATTTAGCTTCAAATCAATGCGAAGTAGAAGGCTTATCTTCGAAACCATGCGAAACAAATGGATTAGCTTCATATACTTGTGATATACATGATTTAGCTTCAACAGCATGCGAACCAAACGAGTTAGCTTCAAATCCATGCGAAACACATGATTTAGCTTCAAATCAATGCGAAGAAGAAGGGTTATCTTCGAATCCATGCGAAACGAATAGATTAGCTTCAAATACTTGTGATATTCATGATTCAGCTTCAACTGCATGCGAAACAAACGAGTTAGCTTCAAATCCATGCGAAACAAATGATTTAGCATCAAGTCAACGCGAAGTTGATGGCTTAGCTTCAAATCCATGCGAAGCGAATGATTTAGCTTCACATACTTGTGAATATAAGTGATATAGCTACAAATGCAGGCGAAACAAACGAGTTAGCTTCAAACCCATGCGAAACACATGATTTAGCTTCAAATCAATGCGAAGTATATGGATTATCTACGAAACCATGCGAAACAAATTGTTAACTTCAAATACTTGTGATATACATGATTTAGCTTCAACAGCATGCGAAACAAACGAGTTAGCTTCAAATCCATGCGAAACACATGATTTAGGTTCCAATGAATGCGAATTAGAAGGGTTATCTTCGAATCCATGCGAAACAAATAATATAGCTTCAAATACATGTGATATACATGATTTAACTTCAACAGCATGCGAAACAAACGAGTAAGATTCAAATCCATGCGAAACACATGATTTAGCTTCAAATCAATGCGAAGTAGAAGGCTTATCTTCGAATCCATGCGAAACATATGATATAGCTTCAAATACTTGTGATATACATGATTTAGCTTCAACAGCATGCGAAGCAAACGAGTTAACTTCAAGTCCAAGCGAAAAACATGATTTATCTTCAAATCAATGCTAAGTAGAAAGCTTAGCTTCAAATCCATGGGAATCAAATGGTTTAGCTTCAAATACTTGTGATATACATGATTCAGATTCAACTGCATGCGAAACAAACGAGTTAGCTTCAAATCCATGCGAAACACATGATTTAGATTAAAATCAATGCGAAGTAGAAGGCTTATCTTCGAAACCATGCGAAACAAATGGATTAGCTTCATATACTTGTGATATACATGATTTAGCTTCAACAGCATGCGAAACAAACGAGTAAGCTTCAAATCCATGCGAAACACATGATTTAGCTTCAAATCAATGCGAAGAAGAAGGGTTATCTTCGAATCCATGCGAAACGAATAGATTAGCTTCAAATACTTGTGATATTCATGATTCAGCTTCAACTGCATGCGAAACAAACGAGTTAGCTTCAAATTCATGCGAAACAAATGATTTAGCATCAAGTCAACGCGAAGTTGATGGCTTAGCTTCAAATCCATGCGAAGCGAATGATTTAGCTTCACATACTTGTGAATATAAGTGATATAGCTACAAATGCAGGCGAAACAAACGAGTTAGCTTCAAACCCATGCGAAACACCTGATTTAGCTTCAAATCAATGCGAAGTATATGGATTATCTTCGAAACCATGCGAAAGAAATTGTTTAACTTCAAATACTTGTGATATACATGATTTAGTTTCAACAGCCTGCGAAACAAACGAGTTAGCTTCAAATCCATGCGAAACACATGATTTAGCATCAAGTCAACGCGAAGTTGATGGCTTAGCTTCAAATCCATGCGAAGCGAATGATTTAGCTTCACATACTTTTGAATATAAGTGATATAGCTTCAAATGCAGGCGAAACAAACGAGTTAGCTTCAAACCCATGCGAAACACATGATTTAGCTTCAAATCAATGCGAAGTATATGGATTATCTTCGAAACCATGCGAGACAAATTGTTTAACTTCAAATACTTGTGATATACATGATTTAGCTTCAACAGCATGCGAAACAAACGAGTTAGCTTCAAATCCATGCGAAACACATGATTTAGGTTCCAATGAATGCGAATTAGAAGGGTTATCTTCGAATCCATGCGAAACAAATGATATAGCTTCAAATACATGTGATATACATGATTTAACTTCAACAGCATGCGAAACAAACGAGTAAGATTCAAATCCATGCGAAACACATGATTTAGCTTCAAATCAATGCGAAGTAGAAGGCTTATCTTCGAATCCATGCGAAACATATGATATAGCTTCAAATACTTGTGATATACATGATTTAGCTTCAACAGCATGCGAAGCAAACGAGTTAGCTTCAAATCCATGCGAAACAAATGATTTAGCATCAAGTCAACGCGAAGTTGATGGCTTAGCTTCAAATCCATGCGAAGCGAATGATTTAGCTTCACATACTTTTGAATATAAGTGATATAGCTTCAAATGCAGGCGAAACAAACGAGTTAGCTTCAAACCCATGCGAAACACATGATTTAGCTTCAAATCAATGCGAAGTATATGGATTATCTTCGAAACCATGCGAGACAAATTGTTTAACTTCAAATACTTGTGATATACATGATTTAGCTTCAACAGCGTGCGAAACAAACGAGTTAGCTTCAAATCCATGCGAAACACATGATTTAGGTTCCAATGAATGCGAATTAGAAGGGTTATCTTCGAATCCATGCGAAACAAATGATATAGCTTCAAATACATGTGATATACATGATTTAACTTCAACAGCATGCGAAACAAACGAGTTAGATTCAAATCCATGCGAAACACATGATTTAGCTTCAAATCAATGCGAAGTAGAAGGCTTATCTTCGAATCCATGCGAAACAATTGGATTAGCTTCATATACTTGTGGTATACATGATTTAGCTTCAACAGCATGCGAAATAAACGAGTTAACTTCAAGTCCAAGCGAAAAACATGATTTATCTTCAAATCAATGCTAAGTAGAAAGCTTAGCTTCAAATCCATGGGATTCAAATGGTTTAGCTTCAAATACTTGTGATATACATGATTCAGCTTCAACTGCATGCGAAACAAACGAATTAGCTTCAAATCCATGCGAAACACATGATTTAGAGTAAAATCAATGCGAAGTAGAATTCTTATCTTCGAATAAATGCGAAACAAATGATATAGCTTCAAATACTTGTGATATACATGATTTAGTTCCAACAGCATGCGAAACAAACGAGTTAGATTCAAATCCATGCGAAACACATGATTTATCTTCAAATCAATGCGAAGTAGGAGGCTTATCTTCGAATCCATGCGAAACATATGATATAGCTTCAAATACTTGTGATATACATGATTTAGCTTCAACAGCATGCGAAGCAAACGAGTTAGCTTCAAATCCATGCGAAACACATGATTTAGCATCAAGTCAACGCGAAGTTGATGGCTTAGCTTCAAATCAATGCGAAGCGAATGATTTAGCTTCACATACTTGTGAATATATGTGATATAGCTTCAAATGCAGGCGAAACAAACGAGTTAGCTTCAAACCCATGCGAAACACATGATTTAGCTTCAAATCAATGCGAAGTATATGGATTATCTTCGAAACCATGCGAGACAAATTGTTTAACTTCAAATACTTGTGATATACATGATTTAGCTTCAACAGCATGCGAAACAAACGAGTTAGCTTCAAATCCATGCGAAACACATGATTTAGCATCAAGTCAACGCGAAGTTGATGGCTTAGCTTCAAATCCATGCGAAGCGAATGATTTAGCTTCACATACTTGTGAATATAAGTGATATAGCTTCAAATGCAGGCGAAACAAACGAGTTAGCTTCAAACCCATGCGAAACACATGATTTAGCTTCAAATCAATGCGAAGTAAATGGATTATCTTCGAAACCATGCGAGACAAATTGTTTAACTTCAAATACTTGTGATATACATGATTTAGCTTCAACAGCATGCGAAACAAACGAGTTAGCTTCAAATCCATGCGAAACACATGATTTAGGTTCCAATGAATGCGACTTAGAAGGGTTATCTTCGAATCCATGCGAAACAAATGATATAGCTTCAAATACATGTGATATACATGATTTAACTTCAACAGCATGCGAAACAAACGAGTTAGATTCAAATCCATGCGAAACACATGATTTAGCTTCAAATCAATGCGAAGTATATGGATTATCTTCGAAACCATGCGAAACAAATTGTTTAACTTCAAATACTTGTGATATACATGATTTAGCTTCAACAGCATGCGAAACAAACGAGTTAGCTTCAAATCCATGCGAAACACATGATTTAGGTTCCAATGAATGCGAATTAGAAGGGTTATCTTCGAATCCATGCGAAACAAATGATATAGCTTCAAATACATGTGATATACATGATTTAACTTCAACAGCATGCGAAACAAACGAGTTAGATTCAAATCCATGCGAAACACATGATTTAGCTTCAAATCAATGCGAAGTAGAAGGCTTATCTTCGAATCCATGCGAAACAATTGGATTAGCTTCATATACTTGTGGTATACATGATTTAGCTTCAACAGCATGCGAAATAAACGAGTTAACTTCAAGTCCAAGCGAAAAACATGATTTATCTTCAAATCAATGCTAAGTAGAAAGCTTAGCTTCAAATCCATGGGATTCAAATGGTTTAGCTTCAAATACTTGTGATATACATGATTCAGCTTCAACTGCATGCGAAACAAACGAATTAGCTTCAAATCCATGCGAAACACATGATTTAGAGTAAAATCAATGCGAAGTAGAATTCTTATCTTCGAATAAATGCGAAACAAATGATATAGCTTCAAATACTTGTGATATACATGATTTAATTCCAACAGCATGCGAAACAAACGAGTTAGATTCAAATCCATGCGAAACACCATGATTTATCTTCAAATCAATGCGAAGTAGAAGGCTTATCTTCGATTAAATGCTAAACAAATGATATAGCTTCAAATACTTGTGATATACATGATTTAGCTTCAACAGCATGCGAAACAAACGAGTTAGCTTCAAATCCATGCGAAACACATGAGTTAGATTAAAATCAATGCGAAGTAGAAGGCTTATCTTCGAAACCATGCGAAACAAATGGATTAGCTTCATATACTTGTGATATACATGATTTAGCTTCAACAGCATGCGAAACAAACGAGTTAGCATCAAATCCATGCGAAACACATGATTTAGCTTCAAATCAATGCGAAGTAGAAGGGTTATCATCGAATCCATGCGAAACGAATAGATTAGCTTCAAATACTTGTGATATTCATGATTCAGCTTCAACTGCATGCGAAACAAACGAGTTAGCTTCAAATCCATGCGAAACACATGATTTAGCATCAAGTCAACGCGAAGTTGATGGCTTAGCTTCAAATCCATGCGAAGCGAATGATTTAGCTTCACATACTTGTGAATATAAGTGATATAGCTTCAAATGCAGGCGAAACAAACGAGTTAGCTTCAAACCCATGCGAAACACATGATTTAGCTTCAAATCAATGCGAAGTATATGGATTATCTTCGAAACCATGCGAAAGAAATTGTTTAACTTCAAATACTTGTGATATTCATGATTTAGCTTCAACAGCATGCGAAACAAACGAGTTAGCTTCAAATCCATGCGAAACACATGATTTAGCATCAAGTCAACGCGAAGTTGATGGCTTAGCTTCAAATCCATGCGAAGCGAATGATTTAGCTTCACATACTTGTGAATATAAGTGATATAGCTTCAAATGCAGGCGAAACAAACCAGTTAGCTTCAAACCCATGCGAAAGACATGATTTAGCTTCAAATCAATGCGAAGTATATGGATTATCTTCGAAACCATGCGAAACAAATTGTTTAACTTCAAATACTTGTGATATACATGATTTAGCTTCAACAGCATGCGAAACAAACGAGTTAGCTTCAAATCCATGCGAAACACATGATTTAGGTTCCAATGAATGCGAATTAGAAGGGTTATCTTCGAATCCATGCGAAACAAATGATATAGCTTCAAATACATGTGATATACATGATTTAACTTCAACAGCATGCGAAACAAACGAGTTAGATTCAAATCCATGCGAAACACATGATTTAGCTTCAAATCAATGCGAAGTAGAAGGCTTATCTTCGAATCCATGCGAAACAATTGCATTAGCTTCATATACTTGTGGTATACATGATTGAGCTTCAACAGCATGCGAAATAAACGAGTTAACTTCAAGTCCAAGCGAAAAACATGATTTATCTTCAAATCAATGCTAAGTAGAAAGCTTAGCTTCAAATCCATGGGATTCAAATGATTTAGCTTCAAATACTTGTGATATACATGATTCAGCTTCAACTGCATGCGAAACAAACGAGTTAGCTTCAAATCCATGCGAAACACATGATTTAGATTAAAATCAATGCGAAGTAGAAGGCTTATCTTCGAATAAATGCGAAACAAATGATATAGCTTCAAATACATGTGATATACATGATTTAGTTCCAACAGCGTGCGAAACAAACGAGTTAGATTCAAATCATGCGAAACACATGATTTAGCTTCAAATCAATGCGAATTAGAACGGGTTATCTTCGAATCCATGCGAAACAAATGACTTAGCTTCAAATACTTGTGATATACATGATTTAGCTTCAACAGCATGCGAAACAAACGAGTTAGCTTCAAGTCTAAGCGAAAAACATGATTTATCATCAAGTCAACGCGAAGTTGACGGCTTAGCTTCAAATCCATGCGAAACGAATGATTTAGCTTCACATACTTGAGAATATAAGTGATATAGCTTCAAATGCATGTGAAACAAACGAGTTAGCTTCAAATCCATTCGAAACACATGTTTTAGCATCTAATCAATGCGAAGTAGAAGGCTGATCTTTGAATCCATGCGAAGCAAATTGTTATCTTCAAATACTTGTGATACACTTGATTTAGCTTCAACAGCATGCGAAATAAACGAGTCAGCTTCAAATCCATAAGAATCACATGATTTTGCTTCAAATCAATGCGAAGTAGGTGGCTTATCTTCGATTCCATGCGATACAAATGGTTTAGCTTCAAATACTTGTGATATACATGATTTAGCTTCAACAGCATGCGAAACAAACGAGTTAGCTTCAAATCCTTGCGAAACAAATGATTTAGCATCAATCAATGCGAAGTAGAAGGCTGATCTTCGAATCCGTGCGATGCAAATGGTTTAGCTTCAAATACTTGTGATATACATGATTTAGCTTCAACAGCATGCGAAAGAAACTAGTTAGCTTCAAATCCATGCGAAACACATGAATTAGCTTCAAATCAATACGAATTAGAAGGGTTATCTTGGAATCCATGCGAAACGTATGATATAGCTTCAAATACTTGTGATATACATGATTTAGTTTCAACCGCATGCGAAACAAATGAGTTAGCTTCAAATCCAAGCGAAACACATGATTTTAGCCTCAAATCAATGCGAAGTAGAAGGCTTAGCTTCGAATAAATGCGGCACAAATGGATTACCTTGATATACCTGTGATATACATGATTTAGCTTCAACTACAAACAAAACAAACGAGTTAGCTTCAAATCCATGCGAAACAAATGATTTAGCATCAAATCAATGCGAAGTAGAAGGCTGATCTTCGAATCCATGCGAAGCAAATGGTTTAGCTTCAAATACTTGTGATATACATGATTTAGCTTCAACAGCATGCGAAATAAACGAGTCAGCTTCAAATCCATGAGAAACACATGATTTTGCTTCAAATCAATGCGAAATAGGTGGCTTATCTTCGATTCCATGCGATACAAGTGGTTTAGCTTCAAATACTTGTGATATACATGATTTAGCTTCAACAGCATGCGAAACAAACGAGTTAGCTTCAAATCCTTGCGAAACAAATGATTTAGCATCAAATCAATGCGATGTAGAAGGCTGATCTTCGAATCCATGCGAAGCAAATGGTTTAGCTTCAAATACTTGTGATATACATGATTTAGCTTCAACAGCATACGAAAGAAACGAGTTAGCTTCAAATCCATGCGAAACACATGAATTAGCTTCAAATCAATACGAATTAGAAGGGTTATCTTGGAATCCATGCGAAACGTATGATATATCTTCAAATACTTGTGATATACATGATTTAGCTTCAACAGCATGCGAAACAAACGAGTTAGCTTCAAATCCATTCGAAACACATGATTTAGCATCTAATCAATGCGAAGTAGAAGACTGATCTTCGAATCCATGCGAAACAAATGGTTTAGCTTCTAATACTTGTGATACACTTGATTTAGCTTCAACAGCATGCGAAACAAACGAGTTTGCTTAAAATCCATGCGAAACTCATGATTTAGCATCAAATCAATGCGAAGTGGAGGCTTATCTTCGAATCAATGCGAAACAAATGGTTTAGCTTCAAATACTTGTGGTATACATGATTTAGCTTCAACAGCATGAGAAACAAACGAGTCAGCTTCAAATCCATGCGAAACATATGATATAGATTCAAATACTTGTGATATACATGATTTAGCTTCAACAGCATGCGAAACAAACGAGTTAGCTTCAAATTCATGCGAACACATGATTTAGCTTCAAAACAATGCGAAGTAGGAGGCATATCTTCGAATCCATGCGAAACAAATTGTTTAGCTTCAAATACTTGTGATATACATGATATAGCTTTAACTGCAAGCGAAACAAACGAGTTAACTGCAAATCCATGCGAAACACATGATTTAGCTTCAAATCAATGCGAAGTGGAAGGCTTATCTTCGAATCCATGCGAAACGAATAGTTTAGCTTCAAATACTTGTGATATACATGATTTAGCTTCAACAGCATGCGAAACAAACGAGTTCGATACAACTCCATGCGAAACACATGATTTAGCTTCAAATCAATGCAATGTGGAAGGCTAATCTTCGAATCCATGCGAAACAAATGACTTAGCTTCAAATACTTGTGATATACATGATTTAGCTTCAACAGCATGCGAAACAAACGAGTTAGCTTCAAGTCTAAGCGAAAAACATGATTTATCATCAAGTCAACGCGAAGTTGACGGCTTAGCTTCAAATCCATGCGAAACGAATGATTTAGCTTCACATACTTGAGAATATAAGTGATATAGCTTCAAATGCAGGTGAAACAAACGAGTTAGCTTCAAATCCATTCGAAACACATGTTTTAGCATCTAATCAATGCGAAGTAGAAGGCTGATCTTTGAATCCATGCGAAGCAAATTGTTATCTTCAAATACTTGTGATACACTTGATTTAGCTTCAACAGCATGCGAAATAAACGAGTCAGCTTCAAATCCATAAGAATCACATGATTTTGCTTCAAATCAATGCGAAGTAGGTGGCTTATCTTCGATTCCATGCGATACAAATGGTTTAGCTTCAAATACTTGTGGATATACATGATTTAGCTTCAACAGCATGCGAAACAAACGAGTTAGCTTCAAATCCTTGCGAAACAAATGATTTAGCATCAAATCAATGCGAAGTAGAAGGCTCGATCTTCGAATCCATGCGATGCAAATGGTTTAGCTTCAAATACTTGTGATATACATGATTTAGCTTCAACAGCATGCGAAAGAAACTAGTTAGCTTCAAATCCATGCGAAACACATGAATTAGCTTCAAATCAATACGAATTAGAAGGGTTATCTTGGAATCCATGCGAAACGTATGATATAGCTTCACATACTTGTGATATACATGATTTAGTTTCAACCGCATGCGAAACAAATGAGTTAGCTTCAAATCAAAGCGAAACACATGATTTAGCCTCAAATCAATGCGAAGTAGAAGGCTGATCTTCGAATCCATGGGAAGCAAATGGTTTAGCTTCAAATACTTGTGATATACATGATTTAGCTTCAACAGCATGCGAAATAAACGAGTCCAGCTTCAAATCCATGAGAAACACATGATTTTGCTTCAAATCAATGCGAAATAGGTGGCTTATCTTCGATTCCATGCGATACAAGTGGTTTAGCTTCAAATACTTGTGATATACATGATTTAGCTTCAACAGCATGCGAAACAAACGAGTTAGCTTCAAATCCTTGCGAAACAAATGATTTAGCATCAAATCAATGCGATGTAGAAGGCTGATCTTCGAATCCATGCGAAGCAAATGGTTTAGCTTCAAATACTTGTGATATACATGATTTAGCTTCAACAGCATACGAAAGAAACGAGTTAGCTTCAAATCCATGCGAAACACATGAATTAGCTTCAAATCAATACGAATTAGAAGGGTTATCTTGGAATCCATGCGAAACGTATGATATAGCTTCAAATACTTGTGATATACATGATTTAGTTTTCAACCGCATGCGAAACAAATGAGTTAGCTTCAAATCAAAGCGAAACACATGATTTAGCCTCAAATCAATGCGAAGTAGAAGGCTTAGCTTCGAATAAATGCGGCACAAATGGATTACCTTGATATACCTGTGATATACATGATTTAGCTTCAACTACAAACAAAACAAACGAGTTAGCTTCAAATCCATGCGAAGCATATGATTTAACTTCAAATCAATACGAAGTAGAAGGCTGATATTCGAATCCATGCGAAACAAATGCTTTAGCTTCAAATACTTGTAATATACATGATTTAGCTTCAACAGCATGCGAAACAAACGAGTTAGCTTCAAATCCATGCAAAACACATGATTTAGCATCTAATAACTGCGAAGTAGAAGGCCGATCTACGAATACATGCGAAGCAAATGGTTTAGCTTCAAATACTTGTGATACACTTGATTTAGCTTGAACAGCGTGCGAAACAAACGAGTTAGATTCAAATCCGTGCGAACACATGATTTAGTTTCAAATCAATGCGAAGTAGGAGGCTTATCTTCGAATCCATGCGAAACAAATGGTTTAGCTTCAAATACTTGTGATATACATGATATAGCTTCAACTGCATGCGAAACAAACGAGTTAGCTTCAAATCCATGGGAAACACATAATTTAGCATCAAATCAATGCGAAGTAGACGGCTTACCTTCGAATCCATGCGAAACATATGATATCGCTTCAAATACTTGTGATATACATGGTTCAGATTCAACTGCATGCGAAACAAACGAGTTAGCTTCAAATCCATGCGAAACACATGATTTAGCTTCAAATCAATGCGAAGTAGGAGGCTTATCTTCGAATCCATGCGAAACATATGATATAGCTTCAAATACTTGTGATATACACGATTTAGCTTCGATAGCATGCGAAACAAACGAGTTAGATTCAAATTCATGCGAAACACATGATTTAGCTTCAAATCAATGCGAAGTAGAAGGCTTATGTTCGAATCCATGCGAAACAATTGGATTAGCTTCATATACTTGTGGTATACATGATTTAGCTTCAACAGCATGCGAAATAAACGAGTTAGATTCAAATCCATGCGAAACACATGATCTAGCTTCAAATCAATGCGAAGAAGAAGTGTTATCTTCGAATCCATGCGAAACATATGATATAGCTTCAAATACTTGTGATATACATGATTTAGCTTCAACAGCATGCGAAGCAAACGAGTTAACTTCAAGTCCAAGCGAAAAACATGATTTATCTTCAAATCAATGCTAAGTATAAAGCTTAGCTTTAAATCCATGGGAATCAAATGGTTTAGCTTCAAATACTTGTGATATACATGATTCAGCTTCAACTGTATGCGAAACAAACGAGTTAGCTTCAAATCCATGCGAAACACATGATTTAGATTAAAATCAATGCGAAGTAGAAGGCTTATCTTCGAATAAATGCGAAACAAATGAAATAGCTTCAAATACATGTGATATACATGATTTAACTTCAACAGCATGCGAAACAAACGAGTTAGATTCAAATCCATGCGAAACACATGATTTAGCTTCAAATCAATGCGAAGTAGAAGGCTTATCTTCGAATCCATGCGAAACAATTGGATTAGCATCATATACTTGTGGTATACATGATTTAGCTTCAACAGCATGCGAAATAAACGAGTTAACTTCAAGTCCAAGCGAAAAACATGATTTACCTTCAAATCAATGCTAAGTAGAAAGCTTAGCTTCAAATCCATGGGATTCAAATGGTTTAGCTTCAAATACTTGTGATATACATGATTCAGCTTCAAATGCATGCGAAACAAACGAGTTAGCTTAAAATCCATGCGAAACACATGATTTAGCATCAAATCAATGCGAAGTAGACGGCTTACCTTCGAATCCATGCGAAACATATGATATAGCTTCAAATACTTGTGATATACATGGTTCAGATTCAACTGCATGCGAAACAAACGAGTTAGCTTCAAATCCATGCGAAACACATGATTTAGCTTCAAATCAATGCGAAGTAGGAGGCTTATCTTCGAATCCATGCGAAACATATGATATAGCTTCAAATACTTGTGATATACACGATTTAGCTTCAACAGCATGCGAAACAAACGAGTTAGATTCAAATTCATGCGAAACACATGATTTAGCTTCAAATCAATGCGAAGTAGAAGGCTTATGTTCGAATCCATGCGAAACAATTGGATTAGCTTCATATACTTGTGGTATACATGATTTAGCTTCAACAGCATGCGAAATAAACGAGTTAGATTCAAATCCATGCGAAACACATGATCTAGCTTCAAATCAATGCGAAGAAGAAGGGTTATCTTCGAATCGATGCGAAACGAATAGTTTAGCTTCAATTACTTGTGATATACATGATACAGCTTCAACTGCATGCGAAACAAACGAGTTAGCTTCAAATCCATGCGAAACACGTGATTTAGATTCAAATCAATGCGAATTAGAAGTGTTATCTTCGAATCTATGCGAAACATATGATATAGCTTCAAATACTTGTGATATACATGATTTAGCTTCAACAGCATGCGAGGCAAACGAGTTAGATTCAAATCCATGCGAAACACATGATTTATATTCAAATCAATGCGAAGTAGAAGGCTTATCTTCGAATCCATGCGAAACATATGATATAGCTTCAAATACTTGTGATATACATGATTTAGCTTCAACAGCATGCGAAGCAAACGAGTTAACTTCAAGTCCAAGCGAAAAACATGATTTATCTTCAAATCAACGCTAAGTAGAAAGCTTAGCTTCAAATGCATGGGAATCAAATGGTTTAGCTTCAAATACTTGTGATATACATGATTCAGCTTCAACTGCATGCGAAACAAACGAGTTAGCTTCAAATCCATGCGAAACACATGATTTAGATTAAAATCAATGCGAAGTAGAAGACTTATCTTCGAATAAATGCGAAACAAATGATATAGCTTCAAATACTTGTGATATACATGATTTAGTTCCAACAGCATGCGAAACAAACGAGTTAGATTCAAATCCATGCGAAACACATGATTTATCTTCAAATCAATGCGAAGTAGAAGGCTTATCTTCGAAACCATGCGAAACAAATGGATTAGCTTCATATACTTGTGATATACATGATTTAGCTTCAACAGCATGCGAAATAAACGAGTTAGCTTCAAACCCATGCGAAACACATGATTTAGCTTCAAATCAATGCGAAGAAGAAGGGTTATCTTCGAATCCATGCGAAACGACTAGATTAGTTTCAAATACCTGTGATATTCAAGATTCAGCTTCAACTGCATGCGAAACAAACGAGTTAGCTTCAACTGCATGCGAAACAAACGAGTTAGCTTCAAATCCATGCGAAACACATGATTTAGCTTCAAATCAATGCGAATTAGAAGGGTTATCTTCGAATCCATGCGAAACATATGATATAGCTACAAATACTTGTGGTATACATGATTCAGCTTCAACAGCATGCGAAACAAACGAGTTAGCTTCAAATCCATGCGAAACACATGATTTAGCATCAAGTTAACGCGAAGTAGAAGGCTTATCTTCGAATCCATGCGAAACGACTAGATTAGTTTCAAATAGCTGTGATATTCATGATTCAGCTTCAACTGCATGCGAAACAAACGAGTTAGCTTCAAATCCATGCGAAACACATGATTTAGCTTCAAATCAATGCGAATTAGAAGGGTTATCTTCGAATCCATGCGAAACATATGATATAGCTACAAATACTTGTGGTATACATGATTCAGCTTCAACAGCATGCGAAACAAACGAGTTAGCTTCAAATCCATGCGAAACACATGATTTAGATTAAAATCAATGCGAAGTAGAATTCTTATCTTCGAATAAATGCGAAACAAATGATATAGCTTCAAATACTTGTGATATACATGATTTAGTTCCAACAGCATGCGAAACAAACGAGTTAGATTCAAATCCATGCGAAACACATGATTTATCTTCAAATCAATGCGAAGTAGGAGGCTTATCTTCGAATCCATGCGAAACATATGATATAGCTTCAAATACTTGTGATATACATGATTTAGCTTCAACAGCATGCGAAGCAAACGAGTTAACTTCAAGTCCAAGCGAGAAACATGATTTATCTTCAAATCAATGCTAAGTAGAAGGCTTATCTTCGAAACCATGCGAAACAAATGGATTAGCTTCATATACTTGTGATATACATGATTTAGCTTCAACAGCATGCGAAATAAACGAGTTAGCTTCAAACCCATGCGAAACACATGATTTAGCTTCAAATCAATGCGAAGAAGAAGGGTTATCTTCGAATCCATGCGAAACGAATAGATTAGCTTCAAATACCTGTGATACTCATAATTCAGCTTCAACTGCATGCGAAACAAACGAGTTAGCTTCAAATCCATGCGAAACACATGATTTAGCTTCAAATCAATGCGAATTAGAAGGGTTATCTTCGAATCCATGCGAAACATATGATATAGCTACAAATACTTGTGATATACATGATTCAGCTTCAACAGCATGCGAAACAAACGAGTTAGCTTCAAATCCATGCGAAACACATGATTTAGAATCAAGTCAACGCGAAGTTGATGGCTTAGCTTCAAATCCATGCGAAACGAATGATTTAGCTTCACATACTTGTGAATATAAGTGATATAGCTTCAAATGCAGGCGAAACAAACGAATTAGCTTCAAACCCATGCGAAACACATGATTTAGCTTCAAATCAATGCGAAGTATATGGATTATCTTCGAAACCATGCGAAACAAATTGTTTAACTTCAAATACTTGTGATATACATGATTTAGCTTCAACAGCATGCGAAACAAACGAGTTAGCTTCAAATCCATGCGAAACACATGATTTAGGTTCCAATGAATGCGAATTAGAAGGGTTATCTTCGAATCCATGCGAAACAAATGATATAGCTTCAAATACATGTGATATACATGATTTAACTTCAACAGCATGCGAAACAAACGAGTTAGATTCAAATCCATGCGAAACACATGATTTAGCTTCAAATCAATGCGAAGTAGAAGGCTGATATTCGAATCCATGCGAAGCAAATGGTTTGGCTTCAAATACTTGTGATATACATGATGTAGCTTCTACTGCATGCGAAACAAACGAGTTAACTTCAAATCCATGCGAAACACATGATTTAGCTTCAAATCAATGCGAAGTGGAAGGCTTACCTTCGAATCCATGCGAAACATATGATATAGCTTCAAATACTCGTGATATACATGGTTCAGCTTCCACTGCATGCGAAACAAACGAGTTAGCTTCAAATCGATGCGAAACACATGATTTAGCTTCAAATCAATGCGAAGTAGGAGGCTTATCTTCGAATCCATGCGAAACATATGATATAGCTTCAAATACTTGTGATATACACGATTTAGCTTCAACAGCATGCGAAACAAACGAGTTAGATTCAAATCCATGCGAAACACATGATTTAGCTTCAAATCAATGCGAAGTAGAAGGCTTATGTCCGAATCCATACGAAACAATTGGATTAGCTTCATATACTTGCGATA